>NW_020837984.1:12137761-12173127 GCF_003676395.1 Aethalodelphis obliquidens | reverse complement strand
ACACACACACACACACACACACACACACACACACACACACACACACACACACACACACACACACACACACACACACACACACACACCCACACACACACACACACACACACACACACACACACACACACACACACACACACACACACACACACACACACACACACTACATCTCCACTGAAGGAAAGACAGTAATACAACATATTCAAGTCACTCCGTATATCAACGTAACTTACATTCAGACAGGAAAAAAAAAACACTTGTGAAAGCAACATTCTTTAAGGGGTCTGGGGACTTTACAGAGTTGGACCTGCTTGTCCCCAGCTCCTCTACACTGTGTCCCAGAGTTTCCCAATGGATCGAATTCCACTAGCTCACAGAGGAAGCTGGCTGATAACCCAGCTTGGATTGGCTCCCTTCATTTTCTCAATTCCCCACTCCTTGACTGGGTTTCCTGTGATCATTTCCAAAATAAACTACTTACATTCAAATTCTTGTTCTGGGGTCTGCCTCTGGGATACCAAGCTGAAAGAACATCAGAGACACGTACTTGAAATATGTCGATATGTAAGTGGATAATGAAAGCATGGATATCAAGGAGATCACCTATGGAAAGAATATGAAGGAAGAAGAGAAGAAAGTAAAGAATCTTTCTTGAAGAGCACCAACATTTAAGGGTCAGGAAGTAGATACATCAGCAGAAGGAGAGTCAGAGGGAGTTGCAGAGAGAAAGGAGGAAAAACCAGGGGAAGGGTTTCCAGTGAAGATTTTTTTAAGACCAAAAGAGACTTTTGAAATTGCTTAAATGTTGATAGAAAGAATGTGGTAGAAGAGTTTGAAATGCAGATAAGTGAAAGGATGAATATAGTCAGTCACTGGGGTCAGATTCCCAAGGGAGTAAGATAAAATTGGATCCAGATCTCAAGTAGAGTGATAAAGTCTGTAATGGACTTGGTGGGTTTGGTCATGGAAAACAGAGGAAATTTCTATCCGATGTTTTGGATGATTGGGTATTTGGGAACACGAAGATAATAAATTGACTTTCCCTCCTAGTTTTATCTGAACATTTTACAAAATAAAGATCATTGGCTTGACCAAAACTCAGAACAAAATGAATTTCGTTTTTTTCCTGCTAGACTACTCTGTCATTTAAAAGAACAAATTAGATGGACATGGAATTTGAGGAGAAGGTTTGTTTTATTTAATATTAAATTAAACTCCCTTTCTCTGTTCATCAAATTGAATTGGAATAAGGGTCTCTAATTACGGATTCCCAAATAGGGAAATTGTTTAGTCATTCTAACAGGTTTCACGTCCTATGTGGGTATAGAAAATTTCAGATGAATCTTATTGAATTATATTATTTTAAAATATTTACCTGAAGCCTAAAATATTTTGATTGGAACTTTTTTTTTTTTGGTCCAACTAAAAATGACATCTGATCTATATGACTGTAATGGATATTCTTGCAACCCTAATAGAACTCTTGATCTCTGGTCATTATTGAAACTAAAATTACTGTGAATATACAATGATTATTTACCTCTTAGTTCCAGATTTTTCTTAAATATCCAAATCTTTCTGTTAATGTTACATTCCTTTCTATTACACAGACTCAATCTATGTTGAGCAGGATAATTGTAGGGCTACTTAAACTCTGGTCCATTAGCCATGGTCCATTAGCATCCATATCATGGTGCTAGGGGTTAATATGATCCTGGCTGGGGGATTAGATTAAAAATTAAATTTTTAAATGTAGTATGAAACACTAAAAATTGTTAGAAGCATTAAAAATATAAGTTCCTGTATATGGGTTAGAAGACTATGGCCTTTACTTTGATCCTTGGGCCTGCTAGGCAGTAGCAAAATATATGCAAGGAGAAGAAAGTGTGATCGTGGTCTCTGTCTCTAAGATACTTGTAATTAACTCCAATAGCCTCTCCATAATAAAAGGATGGGCCTTAATTATTCTAGTATAAGCACTGCAATATTATAAAGATTGAAGATCTATCAATACAATCAAATGTATAAAAGGAAACTATTTGAAGTGGCTTGAAATTTCACATAGAAATCTAGTTCTTTATTATTTCATCAACAGAGTTGAGGAAAATCAGATGGCAGAACATTGTAATAATTCAATTATTGAAACAAATGGATTTTGGAAAGGTTTTTTCCTCTCATGTGGCATGTGTATGTGAGAGAGAGAGAGAGAGGGATTGAGATTGAGAGATTGAGAAGATTATAAAAGCAAAAGGGAGGAGGTAGGTGGGGAGGAAATCTGAATTGTTTAAACTGTATAAAAATGCTAGAATAAAATGAACATTCAAAACTCCGGTTGAATTTAATCTTTTGTTCAACTCATTCGCCAAGAAAATCTGTCTTCAAATGGTTCACATTGCAGAATATGATGACACCAATCACCTATCCTAGAGTCTACATTTGCTATAAAGACTATTGCAGCTTGATGATAGATGAGGAAATTTACTCCTATCGTCTGCATGGGAGTGACGTGCCAATAATTTAAGACTTTCGGTGATACGGTACTAACTTTATATTCTAAGCAATCACAACCTGTATTTATCCACCTGCTGTTTTTATGGCTTAGAAATCACACTTTCAGTTTGCGATGGTAATTTATTATATTTATATTATAGAAGAAGATTTTCAAATTATAGACTTGCATTGAGTTAGGGAAGGAATTAAAATACTTTGCCCCACTCCTGTTGATTAATAAAAATAGTCCATTCGATAGATGGAGTGTTCTCAAGGAAATGGACTCCTGGTCATCTTTAGAGTTTTCATTTGGGAACAAAATCTGTGGGAACATATTTAAGTTTTAGACAAGAGAAGTATGGAAATCAGTTTTTAGTAAGTAGAGAAGGGTAGTACCTACAACTCTTTGAAGGATTTTATCATGTGTAATATCTTCTCATTGGATTTTTCAAAATAATGTTTGCTAACTACCGTTAAAACAATATTTCTCTTACTTTAGGCATCTAACAGCTATCTGTATAATTTCAACCAGTCTGTGTTACATATATACTATTATTTGCCTGATTTTTCTTCATATACACCCACTTTATAATTATTTATTGTAGAAGCCAATACTACTAGTGATATATCTCCTACACTTTGGAAAACACCGCATTAAAACATAATTTGCAGCTAAATTCATTGGCACTGTTCTATCCCCATTTTGCCAGAATTTGATAAGACCTAAAAATGTTTTGCTTCTTTTTTTCTCAATATCTCAGTGATGGCTGATTTCAACTGAATACTGTTTGAAATGTATTTGAATCATTCTGCCATCAGTAATATGGATCCATCCATAGCTAAACTATACGTTGCTCATAAATTTCTCTCCATCTTCCTTTAATTTAAATAGTTTTTTATAATTTTGTTGAACTCTATGCCCAATTGCCAGATATACTTAAATGTCTGTGAACATACATTTTTCTCTTTCAGTGATATTACTTACATAAAAAAAATAGATGGCACACTTCACAGTTTTTTTTTAAAATACCCCCATGTAAGTGGATATAAGGGTGTTCACTGTAAAATCATTTCAACTTTTCTGTATTTTTGAAAATTTTAATAAAAAAAAACATTGGGGAAAAAAACCCAACTTCTACTCCATGAGAACCGAAAACATGCACCTTTGAATTTGTTCTGTAGTGGTTAAAAGCAAGTGAAATATGCAGTAGCTAAATGAGAATATTACCAAATTTTCTTCATATAGGTTGTGGGTCCTTAAAGTCTTGGTTTAAGGAAGGTCAGAAACACCTACGGATGGTTATGAATTCCTTGAGGTACTGACAGTTATCCATAAGTGAATATATTTGGTTCGTTTCCTCTATCAATAGCTGAAGGTAAGGAACTTCAAATATTAAACTCCCTTTTTTTCTTTTTTCTTTTGATATTTGTGCAGGATATTTATTATAGTGTTAGTCACATTGAACAAAAATGGAAGACAAATTTATTTATTTTATTTTTTTGTATTTTTGTATTTTTTTAAATTGTTATGTATTTCACAGTTGATACCATCACCATTTTATTTTATTTTATTTGAATTATACTTGATTTATGATATTATATTAGTTTCAGGTATACAGCATAGTGATTCAGTATTTTTATAGATTATACTCCATTAAAGTTTATTATAAAATAAAGGCTATAATTCCCTGCATTGTACAATGTATTCTTGTTGGTTATCTATTTTATACATAGTAGATCGTACCTCTTAATCCCATACTCCTCTCTTGCTCCTCCCCAGCTCCCTCTCCCGCTGGTAACCACTAGTTTGTTTTCTACATATGTGAGTCTGTTTCTGTTTCACTATATACATTGTCTGTTTTATCTTTTAGATTCCACATATAAGTGATATCATACAGTATTTGTCTTGTTCTAACATTTCACTAAGCATAATATTCTCTAGGTCCATCCACATTGCTGCAAATGGCAGAATTTCATTGTTTATGGCTGAGTAATATTCCATTGTTATATGTATGTATGTATGTATGTATATATATATATGTGTGTGTGTGTGTGTGTGTCTATATATCACCATTATATATGTAAGCGTATATATACCACATATATGTATTGGGTTGGCCAAGAGGTTTGTTCAGTTCTTTCTGTAAGATGGCTCTAGTAGCACTTAGTTGTCTTTAACTTCATTGGAAACAATTTTGATAGATTGTATGTGACAGCTGTCATATCAGTGTGCATTTTAAAAAAAGACATCAAAATTGGTGAATTTTTGTGTAGCCATTTTAATATTGAAGATGGAAGGAAAAAGCAACATCTTCAGCATATTATGCTTTGTTATTTCAAGGAAGGTAAAAATGCAACTGAAACGCAAGAAAATGATTTGTGCAGTGTATGGAGAAGGTGCTGTGACTGATCGAACATGTCAAAAGTGGTTTGCGAAGTTTTGTGCTGGAGATTTCTCGCTGGGCAATGATCCATGGTCGGGTAGACCAGTTGAAGTTGATAGCGATCAAATTGAGACATTAATTGAGAACAATCCACGTTATACCACATGGGAGACAGCCGACATACTCAGAATATCCAAATCAAGTGTTGAAAATCATTTGCACCAGCTTGGTTATGTTCATCACTTTGATGTTTGGGTTCCACATAAGTTAAGTGAAAAAAATCTTTTTGACTGTATTTCCACATGCTATTCTCAACTTAAACGTAATGAAAACATTCCGTTTTTAAAACAAATGTGACAGGCGATGAAAAGTGCATACTGTACAATAATGTGGAACAGAAGAGATCGTGGGGCAAGAGAAATGAACCACCACCAACCACACCAAAGGCCAGTCTTCATCCAAAGAAGGTGATGTTTTGTATACGGTGGGATTGGTAGGGAGTCCTCTATTATGAGCTCCTTCCGGAAAACCAAACAATTAATTCCAACAAGTACTGCTCCCAATTAGACCTGATTGCAGCACATGATGAAAAGCGTACAGAATTAGTCAACAGAAAACACATAATCTTCCATCAGGATAACACAAGACCTCATGTTTCTTTGTTGATCAGGCAAACTGTTACAGCTTGTCTGGGAAGTTCTGATTCATCCGCTGTATTCACCAGACATGGCACCTTTGGATTTCCATTTATTTAGGTCTTTACAAAATTCTCTTAATGGAAAAAAATTTCAATTCCCTGGAAGACTGTAAAAGGCACCTGGACCAGTTCTTTGCTCAAAAAGATAAAAAGTTTTGCGAAGGTGGAATTATGAAGTTGCCTGAAAAAAGGCAGAAGGTAGTGGAACAAAAGGGTGAATACGTTGTTCAATAAAGTTCTTGGTGAAAATGAAAGATGTGTCTTTATTTTTACTTAAAAACCGAAGGCACTTTTTGGCCAACCCAATATGTATATATGTATATATGTACCACATCTTCTTTATCCATTTGTCTGTTGATGGGTACTTGGGTTGAGTACACATCTTGGCTATTGTAAAGAGTGCTGCTATGAATGCTGAGGTACATGTATCTTTTCAAATTAATGTTTTGTTTTGTTTCAGATATATACTCAGGACTTGAATTGCTGGATCATATGGTAGTTGTATTTTTAGTTTTATGAGGAACCTCCACACTGTTTTTCCATAGTGGCTATATCAATTTACATTCCCACCAACAGTGTACTAGGGCTCCCTTTTTCTCCATTTGTCATTTGTGGTCTTTTTGATAATGGCCATTCTGATAGGTGTGAGGTGATATCTTATTGCGGTTTTGATTTGAGTTTCTTTGATGACTAGCTATGTTGAACATCTTTTCATGTGCCTGATGACCATCTGTGTGTGCTCTTTGGAAAAATATCTATTCAGTTCTTCTGCACATTTTTAAAAATCAGGTTGTTTTTTATTTGTATATTTTTTTATATTGAGATGTATGAGTTGTTTATATATTTTTGGATATTAACACCTTTTCAGTCATATCATTTGCAAATATTTTCCCAGATTCAGTAGGTTGTCTTTTCATTTTGTCGATGGTTTCCTTTGCTGTGAAAAAGATTTTAAGTTTAATTAGGTCCCATTTGCTTATTTTTGCTTTTGTTTTCTTTGCCTCAGCAGATTGATCCAAAAAACCATAAATCGGTACAATTTATGTCAAAGAGGGTGCTGCCTGTTTTATCCAAGGAGTTTTATGGGTTTTGGTCTTACATTTAGGTCTTTTGAGTTTATTTTGTATATGGTGTGAGGAAATGTCCTAATGTCATTTTTTTACATGTGGCTGTCCAGTTTTCCCAGCACCACTTATTGAAGAGATTGTCTTTCCTTCATTGTATATTTGTGCCTTCTTTGTCATAGATCAATTGGCCATAGGTGTGTGGGTTTATTTCTGGGCTGTGCATTCTGTTCTATTGATCTGTGTGTCTGATTTTGTGCCAGTACCATGCTGTTTTGATTACTGTAGCTTTGTAATACAGTCTGAAGACAGGAAGTGTGATACCTTCAGGTTTGTTCTTTTTTTCTCAAGATTGCTTTGGGAATTTGGGGGGTTTTGTAGTTACATATAAATTTTGGGAATTTTTCTTCTAGTTCTGTGAAAAACATCATGGGTATTTTGCTAGGGATTGCATTAAATCTGTAGATTGCTTTGCGTAGTATGGCCATTTTAACGATACTAATTCCTCCAATCCAAGAGCTTGAAAGATATATTTGGAAAGGGATATCCTTCCATTTCTTTGTATCATCTTCAATTTCATTCATCAGTGTTTTACAGTTTTCAGAGTATAGATCTTTTACCTCCTCGGTTAATTTTATTCCTAGATATTTTATTCTTTCTGAAGCAATTTTTAAATGGGATAGTTTTCTTGATTTCTCTTTCTGATAGTTCATTATTAGTGTACAGAAAAGCAACAGATTTCTGTATATTAATTTTGAATCCTGCAACTTTACTGAATTCATTTATTAGTTCGAATCATTTTCTGGTGGAGACTTTAGGGTTTTCTATATATAGTATCATGTCATCTGCAAATAGTGACAGCTTTACTTCTGCTGTTCTAATTTGCATGCCTTTTTTTTTTTTTCTTGACTGATTGATGTGGCTAGGACTTCCAATACTGTGTTATTTAGAAGTGGCAAGAGTGGGCATCCTTGTCTTGTTCCTGATTTTAGAAGAAAAGCTTTTAGCTTTTCACCATTAAGTATGATGTTAGATGTGGACTTGTCATAAATGGCTTTTATTATGTTGAGATATGTTCTCTCTATACCCAACTTTGATGAGAGTTTTTATCATGAATGGATGTTGAGTTTTCTCAAATTCTTTTTCTGCATCAATTGAGATGATCACGTAATTTTTATCCTTCCTTTTGTTAATGTGGTATATCACATTGATTAATGTGTGAATATTGAAATATCCTTGCATCTCCTGGAATAAATCCTGCTTGATCATGGTGTATAATACTTTTTATATATTGATGGATTTAGTTTGCTAATGCTTTGTTAAGGACTTTATTCCCTATATATTCAACGAAGTATTGGCCTGTGATTTTCTTTCTTTCTTTCTTTCTTTTTTTTTGGTATTATCTTTCTCTGGTTTTGGTATCAGGATAATGTTGGCCTCATAGAATGAATTTAGGAGTGTTTCATCCTCTTAGATTTTTTGGAATAGTTTCAGAAGAAAAGGTATTAGTTCTCCATTTATGGTTGGTAAATTCCTCTGTGAAGCCTATCAGGGACTGTGTCTGATCCCAAGTTGCTGGAGCAGAAGCCCCGAGAGTCAGGCCAGATTCTGTTCCCTCGAAGTGTGTGTTTCACCCTCTCCCAGCACTGGGACCTTTTCCCCAGAGTAGGGGAGTGGTGAAGCAAGGTGGGCCTATACAGGCTTTCAGCTCATGTTGGCTACAGACAGAGGTCCAAACTGTCTCCAATGTGCTGTCTATGCAGGTGCCCACAGTTATTTCCCTTGCTCTGCTCAGAAGCAGTCTTAGGTGCAAATCACCTTTCTCCCTCAGAGCCAATCAGTGCCCCAACCCTCCACTGCCCCTGGCTTGCTGTGGAGCCACACCACAGGGCAGGTGACGCCCACATGGCCTCTTGGAGTATATCAGACAGCTGTGATGGACCAGCTGCCGTCAGAGTTCTGGGCTCCTTCTGATGCACTGCTTGAGTGAGCACCAACAATGGCCAGGTCTGCCCCACTCAGAGGCTGTCCTGGGACCTAGTCACCTCTGCATCCCATGGCTGAGCTTTCTCCCCAGTTGTGGCAGCTCTAAATCCAGTTCCACACTGTGATGTGGAGTGAGTAGGGCTGTAGTGTTCACTTGGCTCGGGCTGGGGCACACATCAAGGCAGTCACGGGAAACCTAGCAGCTGCCAGAGCAGACTTCCCTCTGCCCTCTCCACACTGCCTGGGGGAGAGCCAGCATGTGTTCCTCATGAGCAGAGTCCAGGCTTCCCGTAGCCCTCCTGTTTGTCCCAGCGGTCCTCCAACCAGCCAAGGGGATTCATCTCCCCTTTGTAGGACCCCTGGACTAGGGCACCCAGTCTCGAACTGCTCACTCCCTAGGGTAGGTCTCCACCTGTATTTTTCCTTTTCCTCTAAGTCCTCTCCCAGGGGCACAGGTCCAGACCTGATTGCTTCACTTCCCTTCCTACCTGATTACATGTGTATCTTTCTCACAGCCTGGTTGTACAGGTGTCTTTCTGCCAGTTTCCTGTTAGTTTTCAGTGAGACTGCTCCACGTGTAAATGTATGTTTGATGTGTTCATTGGGGGAGCTGAGTTCTGCATCCTCCTACTCTGTCATCTTGATCAATTCCTTGCTATCAAGGAGTCAGATTTGAGCTAGCCTCCTGTATCCTGCTCAGCCACCTTGCAATAATCTTTTTTTTCTTTTTAAAATCTATGGTCCACATTTTTGTTATAACAAAATTTTCCCGATTTTATTATTGGAAAGATACAAAAGGTAATATTCAGATATACGAGAACATGGACTTTACCTAGTATATAAGCATTAGCAGTTCATCCCTCTCTGTTCCTTCTGTCTCAATTTACTTGCCATATCCTCACAAGGAAATATTTCAATCAGTTTATTACTTGATAAATTTTTACCGTAATTTCTAGTGGTAAAGGTTCACCCAAACTCATATACAACTGTATATGGGGAACATTTAAAAATCTTTGTGGTGATTTTTTTTGAGACATTTTTAGTATGATATGGAATATTCTAATACATAGCAAGCAGTTTCCTGAATACAGAATAATACATATGACAGTTCTGTGGTGTGAAGAGTCCTCATTATCTTTCAGCAAATAAGAGTGAGTCATCAAATAAAAATTAATGACTTTAGTGAAGAATCATTGGAACTCACTGTTGTTAAAGAAAGACAGATGAAGTGATTGATGCACGTGGTAACATGCCTTGAAATATGACTACACTAGGGCTTTAGTCTTCTCGACTGATATGCAAGCTGTAATAAAGCTTTACTGTTATTCCATACCAGCAATGGCATTAACAATACAATTTGAGTTGCTTGGTGGAGGACAAGCCAAAACAAAGATAACTGAATATTGTTTAATTTCAAGTTTTAAGACCTTAACTTCATTCAACTCGGTCACATCAAATTCCTAGAGTGAGAAAAGCAACTGAACGAAGGGAAAGAAGCAGAATATGTGAAATATATTCACATGCATTTTTATACTCACAACAGCTTTTCAGAAACTGAGATCTCACTTAATTATTTGCAACAGGGCAAGCACAGAACATTCTCTGACAAGTATTTTAAGTCTAGTACTAAAAAAGCCTATTTAGACAGGCGGGTCATGCAGCATCCTTTAAATTTTATTTCATGTTTTTTTCATTATAATGATTCATCACAATTGCTATGGTTAAAACAAACAAACAAACAAAAACAGCACCTGCTTTTTCTAACACCCAGTACCTTAAACCAGCATTGTGTAGTATATATAAATAAAGATTGCAGATGCTTGCTGGGACAGCACATCCTTCCTCACCCCTGAAATTTCTAATCCTTGACTCCTGGTGTAAAATGATCCACTGTCCACCTGGCACACGGATTGCACCATATCTTGAATTTTAAAGTTTCATGGAATTAGCTTAACCCACAAAGGTTCTCAAATGTTTGAACTTCAGCTGACATCCTTGAGGATGGATGGTTTTAAGGAAGTAAGGTCATGCTCAACCCCAGAACACACTGAATTTGTCTGTACCTAAGCCATTTGTCTCCAGATTTTTGTTTTTAATTGAGAAAAGTCCAAACCATATAATCTATGGGTCACCTACCTGAAGGTGTTGTATCTGTTTACCACAGTTATTTTTACTCCCAAACAGTATAGTTCAACATGCACAAATAACTTTTTAAAATGTATACCTTCTTCTTTAAAATATTCTGTCCCATTATGGTTTATCACAGGATATTGAATATAGTTCCCTGGGCTATACAGTAAGACCTCGTTGTTTACCATTTGCTATATAATAGTTTGCATCTGCTAATCTCAAACTCCCAATCCACCCCTCCCCCAACATGCACAAATAACTTGGTACTCATTAAGTCAAATGAATTTTGAAGCAAATAAAAAGCAATATGGCTTATGATGTGCACTGATAAATGCCATTGATAACCCTTAAAATCCTTATGCCCATTTGAGGACAACATTACAACATATTCCAGAATTGTTTACAGCTTTTACAAATAACCAGGGAAGTTGGTTATTAACCAACTGCATTATAAAAGTGCAGATGGAAAATGAGGAAGTTTTGCAAGACTGAGAATAGTTACCATAGAATTCTAGACTCATAGAACTAAAAGGAATATAATAGAAATCATAATAATGCCTGGCTCTTCATCTCTTTGTCCAATCCACAAACATTTATTAAGCATCTACTGTATGCCAGATGTTGATGATAAAAAGATATGCTTAAGAGCACAGGGTTGAGGAGGAGAGATACGTACACAAGGACACAATAAAACAGGGAAACTGACAAGAGCTTTGTGGACACAGACAAGAATACAAATCTGTTTGAGGGCTGGAAGTCACTCCTTCCTCTAAGGTCTATTTATTTCCTTCTCTTCGTCACATCTAAAGAGTACGTGTGATCTACTTAATTTTTATATGATTATAAGTCGTTGACGAAGGCATTGGATAGGAGCTTGCTATTTATGGTAAAGAAAGACAGAAACTTCTCATCGTGTGGTAATTCACATTAAAACATATGCATTTGACAATTTTTAACGGAAAATTCTTGATCAGGAATGTATTAAGGATAAAAGTACATGTACTGTCTCTAATTAACTAGATGATTATTTTGAGTTAGACTGTTGTCGTCAATCATGGCTGCACATTAGATTCATCTGCAGAACTTAAGAAAAAAGAAAAAACAGTGGTTCTCACCCCAGAGAGTCTGATTTAATTGGTTTGAGATGGACTGAGAGCATCATTATTTTTACATAGTTCTGCAGTTTACTTTGTTCTGCCAAGAGCTGAGAGACTTTGGTTTAGAGTAATAGCCTTTTTCAACCCATTCTCAACTCGTTTTGAGTAAATCCTTACACTTCCCAGTACCACATTAGTGGGACACACTTCTTATTTACTAAGATACTCAAGATACACAGCCTGAATTAACCACCTCTGCTGTTTCTGGCGCCTCAGAAGAGCTGGTATTCTCCCTGTTCTACTGTCTTTTCCTTGAACAGCCTGTCATAATTCTTCCAGTTTCTAGTGTACTTGCCTTATTCTTAGCAAGTTGCCTCATCTAGGTTTTTTTTTTTTTTTTTTCTTTTTTTGCGGTACGCGGGACTCTCACTGTCGTGGCCTATCCCGTTGCGGAGCACAGGCTCCAGACGCGCAGGCTCAGCAGCCATGGCTCACAAGCCCAGCCGCTCCGTGGCATGTGGGATCCTCCCGAACCGGGGCACGAACCCGTGTCCCCTGCATCGGCAGGCGGACTCTCAACCAGTGCGCCACCGGGGAAGCCCTCATCTAGTTTTTAGATGCCTTTTGGTTGTGAACTGCCTGCCATTTTCTCTTTTTTTTTGAAAATAATGTGACTTTTATTATAAATTATGTTTTCATAGAAAATTTATAAAATATAAGCCACAAAATTAAGAACAAAGATTTTCCCCAGTACTACAAGAATAGGCAACACTACAGTGGCACATATTTTCTTTTTTGTGTTAATAGACACAGTAACACTTTATTTATAAATTTAGAATCCTACTGTATCAAAATATCTTTTGTAATCAATGCTTCACCTAAAAAAATCTTATCTTGAAGTATTTCAATATTTCTAAATTATCTGGTAGATTGTAATTTTTAATAGTTGCTTGGCATTCCATTGACTATATAAAATAACATATATTTTAAAAAATTTATTATTATTTTTTTGCGGTACGCAGGCCTCTCACTGTTGTGGCCTCTCCCATTGCGGAGCACAGGCTCCGGACGCACAGGCTCAGCGGCCATGGCTCACAGGCCCAGCCGCTCCACGGCACGTGAGATCTTCCCGGACCGGGGCACGAACTCGTGTCCCCTGCATCGGCAGGCGGACTCTTAACCACTGCGCCACCAGGGAAGCCCTAATAACATATTTTTAAGCAGTCTCCTAAGTCTCCTATTTGGGGCATTGAATTGGTGTCATGTTTTCTTTTTACTTGAAAGGGTCTACAGTTGGATTTTGGGTTTTGATGCCAGGTTCGAATCTTTGGAGATTTTAATCCATTCATGCCAATTTTAGTATTTTGCAATTTTAGTCTGCTTTTATGTCATTTCCTCTTTTCTCCCTCTTTTTAAGAAGCTATCTTCCCTGATTTCCTTTTCCGTCTCCCTCATCATTTGGCCATCAGTGATGAGGTGATTTGGGCTGGGAGCAAACGCCATTGGCAAGCTCCTTGCTCACTGCTGGATTATCCTTTGCGTCCAACTCCCCTTATTCCAGGAAATATTGAGAATATTCTTCTGTCTGTATTTCTTCCTCCCTTTTCATAGGCCATATGCTCTTTCCCGTACAGGTCAGAACTGGATTTACTTCAATGTGGTCTATATCTTGCAGAATTCTTAGAAGTTTCTGCTGTTTGTGTACCATATCCCTGGTTCTGACTGCTGATATAGGTTTTCCTATATCACATGAAGTGTCTATTATGTCAGTCATTAAAAGTAGTGCTATGTAGAGATTCCAGACTGAGACATAAATGAATACAAATCAAGTGTCCCTAGTTTATTCATTTTAGGTGTTCATGAAATAATTTAACTCTCTAAGTCTTAGTTTTCTTATTTATAATAGGTAATAGGACTTGTACTTAGCTCATAAAATTATTACAGGGATTAAACAAAATAGTGCTGGTGGTGTGTGTAGCACAATTGTGTGTGTAGCACAATTGTGTGTGCTTAATAAATGTTAGTTTGTTGGTGAGGATGATAATGATGAAGATGATGATGAGAATGAGGATTTCAGTGAACACTTCAGGTTGCCATTGTGCCCAGAACCCATTAATGAGGAATGAGTAAAAAGTAATCTGATTCTTTTATTGAAAGCACATTGTTTTGAACGAGAATGAACACGTGTTAAATTACAAAATCAATTAATAAGCTATTGAAAGCAGATTTTTTTTTTTTTTGTGGTACGACGCGCAGGCTCAGCGGCCATGGCTCACGGGACCAGCCGCTCCACGGCATGTGGGATCTTCCTGGACCGGGGCACGAACCTGTGTCCCCTGCATTGGCAGGCAGACTCTCAACCACTGTGCCACCAGGGAAGTCCGAAAGCAGAGTTTTTAATTGTTTGTTTTAAAGTTGAATCACTCTGTACCTGAAAAGTTTTCTTTTTTTTTTCTTAAATACAAGTATGTTTCTAATATTTATAATCCCCAAACTTATGCTACAGCTTAAACCACCTTATGGGCTGAGTTGTGTCCCCCCCAAGCTCAATTCACATGTAGTTCTAACTCCTCATACCACAAAATGTGACATATTTGGAGACAGGATCTTTAAAGAGGTGTAATTAAGGTTAAATGAGGTCATCCAGGTGGGCCATAACCCAACGTGACTAGTGTCTTTACAAAAAAAGATTAGGACACAGACACATACAGAGAAAGCCCACATAAAGACACCAGAAGACAGCCATTTACAAGCTAAGGAGAGAGGGCTTAGTAGACTCCAACCGTACTAACACATTGATCTTGGCCTTCCAGCCTCCAGAACTAGAAAAAAAAAATTTCTGTTGGTTAAGCCACCCAATCTGTGGTTCTTTGTTATGGCAGCCCTAGCAAACTAATACAGATTTAATTTTTGCCCTCTGTAGAGTTTAAAAATTTGTGGGCTAACCTGGCTTTTTAGAACATATCATCATTATCATCATCATCATCACCATATTGCTTTTCAGCAAAATAGCCTTAGTTTATATGTTTCTCATAAATTCTATTTTTTAAGTATTTTGGCAAAAGCTACAAAGATACAGAAAAGAGTTGCTTCAGTCTAGATATTTATTTTCTTAAAAATAGTATTTCTTTTTTAAGTCTTACTGAATATCTTACTAAGATACTCGTATGCTGAAAAGTTGATCCCAAAGCTTTTTTGTCAGTTTACCTTTCCTGGTTAGACCACAGAAGGATCTCTTAAAGTGACCAAAATATACATATCAATGGATCTTTTCCCTTAGAATCTCTTCTAAGAGCTCATTGTCTCTCTTAAATCTATAGAGATAGTGTATCTGAGCGCTCAATAAAATTTACTCGTTTAAGTGAATGTATAGAAGAGACTCAATGAGCAGATGAAGTTGCAGCTGTGCAAGGCCAAAAGCGCCAAAGAAGGATTATACCTGATTGTTCAGTGCTCTATAGTCCACAAAGCTGAATTTTTGTATTTTGTTGGAACTTATCTCAGCAGCCTCTGAAAGATAAACTAGCTTTATTTACTTATTTACTCATCTCTTCACCTAGCAATGAAAAGGAGTCAAGGAAGCACTATCTCTCTTTTCTCATTAAAAGCGAGCTCTTTGAGATTAAAAAAAGTACACACTGCTATATTTAAAATTGATAGCCAACAAGGACCTACGGTATAGCACAGGGAATGTGCTATACAGTACAATGTTACGAGGCAGCCTGGATGGGAGGGGGGTCTGGGGGAGAACGGATACATGTATGGCTGAGTCCCTTTGCTGTGCACCTGAAACTATCACAACATTTTTAATCGGCTATACCCCAATATAAAATAAAAAGTTAAAAAAAAATTAGGCCAATTAATAAACCTACAGTGGCCTCTACGTATTCAAATAAAATAAAATTAAAAAAGTAAAAATATATCCCAGTAACTATCCAGAATTCAGACCATGGAGGGTGTCCATTAGTGGGTTTTCTTTTTTTTTTCCTGGTTGAGAGATTTGCCAAATGTGAGAGGCTACTGTCAAGAACTGAAAAAAGTATGGCCATTATAAGATAATGTCTCGGCTTATATATACTACCAAATGTAAAATAGATAGCTAGTGGGAAGCAGCCGCATAGCCCAGGGAGATCAGCTCGGTGCTTTGTGACCACCTAGAGGGGTGGGAGAGGGAGGGTGGTAGGGAGACGCCAGAGGGAGGAGATATGGGGATATATGTATATTTATGGCTGATTCACTTTGTTATAAAGCAGAAACTAACACACCATCATAAAGCAATTATACTCCAATAAAGATGTTAAAAAAATAAAAATAAAAGAGATGATTAGTTAAAACAAATAAATAAATAAAAAATAAGATAATGTCTTGGGAATCTCCTGGCGGTATGGTGGTTAGGAGTTGGTGCTTTCACTGCTGAGGGCCCAGGTTCAATCCCTGGTTGGGGAACTGAGAGCCCACAAGCCACACAGCATGGCCAAAAATAAATAAATAAATAAGATAATATCTCTCTTCATCTGACTAATTGTTAATAAAGTTTCTGAAAATGGGTGAGTATTCTTGAGACTTTCATGCTTAGCAGTTTCCTCCTTAGAATCAGTAAATAGGTGTAAACTTCCAATTAACTTAAATATTTCCTGTTTTCCAAGAAAGGTGTTTTAGAAGTATAGAATAATTAGATAACTAGATGCTTTCTTAAGAGCCAATTTTGTCTATTTTCCAAAGTTTTAGGAAATATAACCAGATCATCTTGGATGAATTCTTATCTATAAGTTTTAAAAGAACTTCATAAACAGTGATTCTACAACCATCCATAAATTTTCGTTTCATGTCTGTACTTGAATTATGGGAGGAACTGGGAAACATTACATTGCTAGAGTCTTAAAAATGTTAGAAAAAGAAATCCATATAGGAGGTGTCTGCCCCCTAGTTTTTTCCTTTTTTTTCCTCTACATATGTGAATATAGCATTTAAAAAAATTTTTATTTTATATTGGACTATAGTTGATTTACAATGTTGTGTTAGTTTCAGATGTACAGCAAATTGTACACCTGAACTGTGTGTATAGGTATACATATACACATATGTATTCTTTTTCAGATTCTTTTCCCATATAGGTTATTACAGATTATTGAGTAGATTTCCCTGTGCTACACAGTAGATCCTTGTTGATTATCTATTTTTATATATAGTAGTGTGTATATGTTAATTCCAACCTTCTAATTTATCTCCCCCCCACACCATAGTTTTTCTATTCAGGAGATCTCATTCCCTGAGTATGGTATATAGTATTTTATGTTTTCTTCCTCCTGTCTCCCAATTGCAAGATAATTATTCTTAATTTGTTTTATTGCATGACAACATGTCTGAGTAAATTTTAATATCCCAGTTTTAACTGTTTCTTATCAATACCATACATCCTTCCCCATCAATTTTACTCTTACTACTGGAGGCTCTGCAGTTGGGTATGTACTTCTATCTTATCAAAATTTAACATACTGGCCCACTTCTTTATCATATTTGAAGCTTACTGTGTTCTGGGGTGTTCTCACCACCATGTTCACTAGATGCCTTTCCTTTAGTGTAAATTAAGTCACTGAATTCAGTTATATTCATTTCCTGGCAGAGAGAGGCAATTAAACTGTGTGGGTCCAAAGCTGGTAATGACTTCACAATTTTAAAGCAACCACAGACCATGGTTTCCATATAACCATGTAGACCAACATGGCTTTTCATGTAAAAGCCTGTACCCAAAAACGTACAGCAAAACTCTTATAGCTGACTGCATCATTTTAGCTTATGTCTCTTGACATTGGAATCCTCTGTTAAATTTACGAGCAAGGTTCCTCTTCATTGGAGCACTACAGAGTATTTTAATTCTAACCGCATATTGATTCATCTAATTTCATACTTGAATAGTCATAATTTATCAAATTTATAGAGTTTTAGATATTCAGTTTGTGTTGTTTACTTGTTTTTGTGGTTGGATTCTTTTCCTCTTTTTGAATGGAATTTCTAACTAAAATCTCAGTTCATATGTCCTGACACTGCCACAGGACACTCTGTGTGCAGCAGCTTTGGGTGGTTTTGATTTAATCAAGAGGAAGAGGAGAGTGGGTGTCCATTTCCTTCAACTCCTCAGTTCTTTTGCCATCCATTAAGATGTGTGGTTACTCAGGACACTGCGTTAATGATAGCTGTCAAAATAATATTCTGTGGGTTACAGGTCAAGAAAAATATGTAGAAGACTTCAGGGTGAACTGATGATAAAGTAATTAATTCATTTAGTCATTTAAATGCTAGACTAGCCTGGCCTTGGTGGGATCAGGAGTTAGTGGGAGCAAGGAGAATAAATGCGGACATCTCCAACTAGTTTGCTCTTGTTAAAAGGAAGAAAAAAAGATGATAATAGCATTACCCAACAAGCACGCTAGAGGCAATTTTCTTAATTATAGTGCTGACCCAGCAGGTACACAGAGTGGTCTTGGCATGAAAGCTTTTACTTTCAAATATTAACCCTTCATGGTACTGTATGTCTAATTAAGATAATTCCTGGAAGTGCTGCCAGCGTCAGCAGTTTTCTGTTTCTGTCGGTGTTTATAAGCCATTTGTGAAAGAACTGAGCTGGGCTCCTGGCACAGAGTCCAAAGTGAGTTACTCTAAGTAACTTTTTTGAATGAATCTAAGAGAAAAGTTCACAACATTCTATTAGATTAGTTAGTTAATAGCACAGTACACAAATTCCTGAGAGAGAGATGAATTGTTGTCTTGGTCCTGTAAAATCTTCTGAAACAGCCAAAACCATGCCACATGATCCATACAAAAAATACATTATTTGATTTTAAATATAAAATTGGCATTTATAGTCTTGCAGTTCAATTGTTGGGTATAATGAATTATAATACATTCTTATTTATAGTGTATAAAAGTACTAGAGGGCTTCCCTGGTGGCGCAGTGGTTGAGAGTCCGCCTGCCGATGCAGGGGACACAGGTTCGTGCCCCGGTCCGGGAGGATCCCACATGCCGCGGAGCGGCTGGGCCCGTGAGCCATGGCCGCTGAGCCTGCGCGTCTGGACCCTGTGCTCCGCAATGGGAGAGGCCACAACAGTGAGAGGCCCGCGTACCGCAAAAAAAAAAGTACTAGAGCAATTGTAGTAAATTATACAAGGAAGAATCATTGAAACCTCATTCTAACATCGGAGAAACACTGGGTTGATGTAAATTTTAACACATTCTTTAAATGCATTTCTTTATCACTGCGGGGCTCCAGGAAGGAACCTTTGACATTCCTCATAGAAGCACTGTAGTTGATTCATGGGCACTTGAAGAATTGCTTTTGAAAAGAGAACTGTGATGTGTAATGTCTCTCCAAAGTATGTTTTTCTGATTTCTCTACATGGAAATGTGAAATTTGGCCTCTGAGAGAACTCATGGTTCATGTAAATAGTAGGCACATCAAGAATCAAACAAAAGAGAAACTGAATACTGTTTGACAAACTTGAGTTCCTGAGTGTTCTAGAGTGGGGAGGTATGCATTAACTACTCTATGGACCATAGCCAAGTCCTCATGTTACTTGACTTTGGTTAGAAAGAGGGATAAAATTTCCCACGGATTGATTTAGAGAGACTAGACCTATTCCGTTTTATAAATTTTTCTTTTATAAATTTATTTAGTTTTTATTTACTTATTTTTGGCTGCGTTGGGTCTTCACTGCTGTGCGCGGGCTTTCTCTAGTTGCTGGGAGCAGGGGCTACTCTTGATTGTGGTGTGCGGGCTTCTCATTGTGGTGGCTTCTCTTGTTGCGGAGCACGGGCTGTAGGCGCGCGGGCTTCAGTAGTTGTGGCTCTAGGGCTCTAGAGCACAGGCTCAGTAGTTGTAGCACACGGGCTTAGTTGCTCACGGCATGTGTGATCTTCCTGGAGCAGGGATCGAACCCATGTTCCCTGAGTTGGCAGGCAGATTCTTAACCACTGAGCCACCAGGGAAGTCCCTATAAATTTTTACTATGGTTTCTTTAGATCTCTATTATCTTATAGTGATGATATTACACTACATTGAGTGCAAGCCTATTTTCAAACTCTTGTTCAGTTTATCAGTTTTTTTCAAACTTAACATGCCAAATATATCAGCAAATCTTTTTTTTTTTACAGTCTATGTTATGAGAATATGAGATGATGCAAAAATACATCAATTATTCTGTTGAAATGAATTTCTAGGCCAAATTGGAGCTACTTCTGCTTATGGATGCCAAGTTGGCAAACTGAGCCTTAGATAACTTATATGTCCCTGTAAATGCTCCTCTGGACCACAAATTGAAAATATCCAGTCAGCCTATCTCCAAATGTCAGGCCAACTCTGGGCTCTGTACTTATTTCTTTGTCCCTTCTCACCCCAAACAAGGTTGACTAGGTGGCCCCAGCCAATCAGATATTTTGTTTCTCTACCTTATTCTTTGTTCTTTATCCTAGAAAAGCTTCCTGACTTCTGCCCTTTTTTTCAATTCTCAGGCGAGTCTCCACTTCATGAAGTGTTAAGTAAAGTTTGTTTGTATCACCTAAGTTGTCTTCCTTAATAATTTAAAATAATTCTTTTAGTTGTTTTATGTACAGAAAATGCCTACTATAAAACAATGTTTTTCAGCTTCATAAAAATGATTTTCCTTTGGTAATTTTTTCCATAGGGCACTAAGCCTCAAGTATTGTCCTAAGAGTCTCCCTTTGAGAATTCCTTCTTTCAAGAGATTAGCTTGATGCCTCTGGCTCTCTAGTAACTTTTGCAAATGACATTAGAGCCATGGGAGACCTGCATTGGCTCTTAATTGTATAAGGTTCCCAGAAGCCAGGAATGGCTACAGATTTTGGTAATTGAAAATAATGAAAACTTCCCCCTTAGTGTAAATATTCTTACTTACAAAAATCCCCAAATAAATGAATTATAACTAATAAAAGAATAAGTTCTTTATAGTTTTTAAGACTATGATTTTTGTCCATATTCTAGAAAAATCTTGGTAGTGTAGACAGTTTACATTACATAGGTGGGAAAAAAATCAATAGTACATTTATTTTTTTTTGAAATCCAAATAAAATAAATAGCATGGTTGTTAACCACACTTAGCCATAACTTTTGAAAACCAGTCAGTAGTAAGACGTACTTCTACCTGCTTTTTTTTTTTTCCCATTTCTTATTGATGTGGGAAGTATTACAGTATCTTATAGCATCAGAATTCCAAAGGGAAAAAAAAATCTACATTTCTCTTAGTAGAGGTGAGAAGGAGAAGGCTAAGCAGATGTGAGTATAATTATCATTTTAAAAATGAATACTATAATAATGGGTTAAGTACAAAAACAAGGTCAAATGTCTCCAAAGATGATAATCCAAATAAACTTAGGGCCTCTGTGGACTATGTGAACAGTAGCAAAAATAAAATCTTATTTCCATTTCATAAGACATAGGGTGATTTAAATCACGTGGACAGGGTGTTTCAGTGAAATGTAACGATCTCAGGGGGATGAAATTTTAGTGGAATGGGATGGAATGTGAGAAAGGGTCAAATGTAAGAATGAGGGAATAGGAAATGACTTAGAAACATTAAAAAATGCAGCTAGTAACGCATTTGTAGTTAGTAGCAAAAGTCATCTTTCTCTTCTTCAATTATTTATTCTCCTATTCATTTCTTCAGTTAGAATTTACAGAAATTCTATTCTATTTCTAAGTTTTGTATTTTGGAAAAAAATGCTTCATGTTTATAATTAACAGAACCTCAAATGTTTCTAAAATGTTTATTTAGGTAGAAAAGAAGAAAGAAAGATTTTAGCAATAAAAATTATGGAGAAACAGTTAATAATTAATCAATGTATTAAATATATGTTCTTGAGCAAGTAATAACCTCTCTGGATCTAAGTTTCTTCCTCTGTAAAAATGAAGTAGAAGTAGATGAAATTTACTATCCATTTAAGCTGCATTTGTCAACTATGAGAGGAGCCGGACTTGCTGGTAGGCTGGCCCCCTTTCTGAAAGTCACAAATTCTCCATTTTTCTGGACAAATTATATCTCAGCATGTCTACTGCTCTGTGAAGCTGTTAGAATAGCCATAGTCTCAAACCTTAGAACAACCTCCAGAAATCTTAATAGAAACTACACCTTGAGCGAAGTCTTCCTCTTCCAAATTGTAGCTTGCCAAATTGATGAACTTGACTCATTCTGACTCAGCTAAGGGACCCAAGATCTCAAGCCTGTTTTCTCTTCCATCCAGAGAGTGACTGGGAAACACTGGGAGTCTCTGTCTGCATGTGTGGTGGAGGAGGACAGCAGACACCTCCTTTTCTGGCTTCAGGTTGAAGGACAGAGAATCATGAATAAATGACCGTGGGGACAAATACACACTCTGATTTGGGGACGCTGGAAAAGGTTGCAAAATAGCTGGACTGTGACTGTGCTATAAATGACCTGGTTAAGGATAGCTTAAATGTGAGAAACACCAGACCTGTCGAGGGACCCTGGATTTTCTGAATGAAAGTATGAGTTACTATGAAATGTTACTGTTTTGTACCAGAACGTTGGGTCCAATAGACAAAATCATAAAGCCTTTTGGAGCCCCAAACAGACAAAATTCTCTTTAAAGAATTAAATTTGGGGCTATGAATAAAAAGTAGTGAAAATCTCTTCTCTGTGATTATATGTCCAGATTCCTGTAGTCCTTCCCTGTGATTATGCTTTTATCTTCATCTTTTAGTCGCTAAATTCCTTTACATCCTCCCCCTCATACTTCCATTCTGCCCCCTTGACATGGAGCTAAGGACTTGACCTGGTTTCCTCCACTCCCAGACTTTCTTGCCTGTCCCCAAATGTGATCTATCGCAGTTTGGGACTCATAGAGCCAAAAACAGGACTAGAAGCGTTGACAGAAATGGTATTTTCCAGAAACTGGAAAAGGAAACTAATTTGGCAAGGGTCTCAAAGCTAGTTTATTGGCAAAATGATAACTAGGACTCAGATCTCATTTCTAGTTCAGTCATAGCTACTCTTACTCTGCCTCTCTGACATCTGGCAACTTCCAGAAAATTGCATGACTCCCTATATCCTGGGTTAGCTTTGTAGGGTTACTATAACAAAGTACTGCAGACCTTGTAGCTAAAACAACGAAAAAGTCTTCTCTTATCCCACAGTTCTGGAGGCTGGAAATCCAAAATCAAGTTGTTAGCAATCCCTGCTCCTTCTGAAGCCCACAGGAAGAATCCTTCCTTGCCTCTTCCTAGCTTTTGGTGGCAGTTGGCCATTCTTGTGGTTCCTTGTCTTGTAGCTACATCACTCCAGTCTCTGCCTCTGCTGTCATATGACCTTCCCTGTGTATCGGTCTTCACATCACCTTTCCTCTTCTCATAAAGACAACAATCAGATCAAAAGCCCATCCTACTCCAGTATCTCCTTATCTTAACTACTTACATCTGCAATGACCTTATTTCCAAATAAGTTCACATTTGGAGGTACTGGGGGTTAGGGATTCATCATCTTTTCCTTGGGGGGTGGGTACACAACTCAACTCATACCATACCCCATAGCATGTAGGTTGAGACCTACAGAGGTCCAGAAGGGCAATGGAGAGGCAAGGAAAGCGAGTTCTTCTGAGTGTCTCTCATTTGCTTTCCTTGGTTCCATTTGACATTCAACTTGTGTTCTGTTAACAAGCACTGGCAGGAAATTTGTAACCAAGAAAATGGATGGATGCTCATCTCTGTTTCTCTCTTATTCTTTCATTGCAAAGCAGTTTATAGTCTCTGCTTGGAGAAACAAAGGCAGTCTTTGCCCACTGCTTCCTATCTTCCCATCACAAAAGGCAAGCCTCACTTCCTCAGCCTGGTTCCCAGTCATTACCCGCCGACCAGGCAGAGAGCATCACAATGGCTAATGGAAACTTTCTCCTCAGCATAAACTGTGCAGTTCTCTAATTTGTTTAGCTAAACTGCATTAGTCATACTGAAAGTTTTATTATCAGCGTCAAATACAGGAAGCTGAAGTGGACATGCTGTATTTAAAAAAAAGTTAAAGCATTTTAAAAAATAAGCTTGGCATATTGATTAGGTAATTTTCTAAACAAGAGGCTCACTCCTTTTAATCCTCAGCATTACTGTAAATTCTATTTCCGCCTTTTAGATCATACTGTTCAAAATGGGATTTAAAAAAAGAAAACCACCAACAACAACACACACGTATTTCATGTTAGGTTTGCTCTAAAGTATTATTGAATTGGGTGGAAAGAGGTATGGCTCTGGGTTTCTACCATTGTAAATTTAGGAGAACAAACTGTGATTCTTTGCCTGAGTTGAAACTAACACTTTATGTCCATAAATGTGATGTTTTCCCTGTGGTCTAAGGCAAGCAATTTTGGGCAATTATTCTGTCATTTCTATAGCGGTCACTTCATTTGACCTGGTTTTTAAAAATTTCTCCCAGCCTTTTGTAGGAGTGGGCCCTTAAGTACATCTTTTCTTCCCCTTACTAATTATCCTTGTTGTTTGTTTATAACAGATAAAGAACACATATCCTTTGTTAAGGACTCAATCAATGCTACTGGATAAGTCCTAGTATTACCATGTCAGATATATTACTAGTGGACTAGATCCTGTTAGGTGAGTTTTTCATCACAGCGCACAATGTTTTATAGGGACTATTATTCAGATCTTGTGGATACACATCACACAAAGCCCTTCCAGTATGATATCATATTGTGAGCCCACTTGAAATCTTTCCTTCCAAATGAGCCTGACTGATGGCAGCCTTCATTTCATCAGATTCACTATGACTGTTTTCAATGCCTAGCATGGAGCTCATGTCGTAGTTAAGTCTAAATAATCTGTTCATAACAGTGAAGACAACTGTTTCTTAGTCTACATTAAAAAAACAGAATTTCTTATTCTTGGTCTTGAATTAAGTCGCTCCTACAATAAAGGTTTTCCTAGACCCCCATGTTGAATCAAACTGCTTATATAAACAGAGCAGAGGAAAAGTCCATGATTTGAAAATGCTCAGATAAATCATCTTACAGGTAAATGTTTTAGGTTCAGTGGATTTAGTAGATGCCAAACAGAAAGAAATTCACTTGAAAGAAAATGGTGAAGAGGTTTATGTATTTTCTTCCAAAAGTTTAACTAAAGTAATTAGATTAGGAAACCAATAACTTTATGTTTGCTTCTGGAGTTTATTTGGGATAAGCAATTTATTTAGTAGATTCTGCATTGCCAAGTTAATTTTTTTATGACATTTGCAAATGGATCAGACAGTGTAACATTTCCTCTTTTTCCTTGCAAAAAGAGAAAAAAGCACCAAAAATAGGTGTCCTAGGCATATCTCTCACATAATTCAAGTTACCCAATGCAGTGTTTGAAGCCGATCTAAATGGCTTTACCCATCCCTACCGCTGCCCTCCCACACTGGAAATATGCCCCCCTGTAAGATGTCTTCATGATGAATGAGCTAATGTTTATAAAGTACTTGAGAGATCCGTGGGCAAGACACTATCTAATTACAAAGTATAGTTCTCTTTATTAAATGGAAGCTATTTTCCCCCTGTGTTTTTCATAATCCGTACCATTTCCATGCCTTACCTTCCTGATGGTTTCCATTGCAAAGTGGAATCAGTTTCTTAAAAAAAATGGGGGGGTTCAATAATTTTAAGTCACAGTGCATTGCACATACCCAGAAAAACCTAGATCACTTCCAAATTCAAGGACTAATAAAAATTGGAAGCACTCCAGTAATTTTAAATTGATTTGCACATTGAAGAGTGATTTAAAATCACTGAAGTGATTCAATTTTTTTTATATATGCACTTCAATTTAGAAGTGAGTCAGACAGACAGCATCATAGTGTAGAACAGAAGTCCAAGACATCGAGTTAATGTTTAAAAAGTTAGGAATTAGACTAAAACATAACTGGAGGAACCAAGATCAAACAATCACTAGAGTCAATTGAGCCATTAAGCTGAAGGACCATGGTGAATGTCTGGACGCATTTTCCAAGGCCTGTCTTCACCTGGTCTATGGCCATCTCTTCTTCTTAACTGATGATATTTACAATCTTTGTTGCTAATTTATAAATGTACTACATATGCCTTTTAACATTTCTCAGAGGTGTTTTTCAGTATTGTTTATTTTTGTTTTGTCATTTAATTTTCATGTGAGTGACAATTTAAGTCGAAATATAATGTGAGAAGTATAATTGTACAGATGCAATCAACGTATATAATTTAAATTTTCTACAGTCACATTAAAAAAGAAAACTAAAACTAATTTTAATAATATATTTCATTTAAGCTAGTAGCTCCAAAATACTGTCATTTCAATATGTAATTAATATACAAAATTATTGAGATATTTTACTTTTTTCTTTTTTTTTTTTGGTCTTTGAAGTCTGGTGTGTATTTTACACTTACAGTATGTCTCAAATTGGAGTGGCTGCCCTTCAAATGTTCAATAGCCTCACGTTGCTAGTGGCTACCATATTGGACAGTGAAGCTATAGTCTTGAAGGTCTGAACTGTGTTTTCTACTTTGAAACTTCAGTTATGCTTCCAGTTTGCATTTTTCATTGCATTTACCATCTCACTTTACTTTGTGGCTATTGTAGTCAACAGTGCAGGTTTATTAGCATAAAAAGAAAACCAAATAAAGCAAGACCAAACAATCCAGTGATTCTTCTTCGGGCCACATGCAATTTGACAGCACGTATTCTACCTGAGCTGCATATAGCATTGAAACAGAAAGTTGACATATGGAGCTTGCTGAAGGCCTAGGGCTAAATTTCAGCATCTATGCATTTATGCATAAAATTCAAATATGGCCAAGGAAAAGGCTCTCTATTAACCATGACAGAAAGAAGAAAAAGAAAACACAAAAATAACTTTCAGTGGTGAAATTGAACAAGAGTTTATTAACAGCTACCAAAGAAGGAACATCATTTTCCCAGTAAAGGCTCTGGCCAGTAATTGTTTACGATCTCTAGTCTCTGCTGGAAAAGGCATTCCATGCTCAAGGGACAGATTTTTCAGAGCCTCCAGGGCAGCACATGAGGATATGAGTATAGGTAAAAAAGATGGCACCACACAGTGGATGCATTGTTGGGAAAGCAAATGATTTTACATGACTCAGAGCAAAGAAAGGATGTAAAAGGCCACAAATGACAGTTTGATGGATAGAGATGGATGGCCAGAGAGACCTCACTTAAAATTCTTCCTTTGAACATTCCTCCACTGAGGAATTTCATAGAACTACAGTGTAGTTTTTCTCCTTTTAATTTTTTATTTGCCTGATTCTGAAAGTAATGTATGTTCTTTATAACAATGTTGAAAGTATGAAAAAGAAAAAAGAACAATAAAAGATGACCTCTCTTCCCACCAGCCAAAGGAAATCATTATTAACATTTTGACTTATTTCCTTCTCTTTTTTATAGATTTTATATAATTGAGATATTATTGTGCTTTCTTCATTTTACATTTTAATGTGAACATTTTCTTTGAGAATTAAAAGTTTCTTAGACCACAATTGACACTGTCACTCTGATAACACTTTTTCCATGATAAATGATGCTGTGATGAGCATCTTTTCACCTAAATCTTTTTCTGCATTTCAAACTTTTTGTTTAAAGTAGATGGCAAAGAGAAATTACTGGGTCAAAAATATAAACTTTTGTAAGGGTTTTGAAATTATATTGCTATGTTCTCTTCAAAAAAGGTTAAATTTTCCTTCTGAGAGCTATTTCCTACCATGTTTGGCACACAATATAAAACCAGATCACTTGACACCTTTATTTCTAGTTTTGTTCCAAAATCATTGTTTTAATTCTCCTTTTGTAGTTTTGTTGATAATATTCCATAAGTTGTTGTCAATAACTTGGTGAAATATCCTCACCCAGCAGCAACTTGTCTTTAGCACCTACTCAAGCTATTTGTGAACAGACGGTATAGAGAGGAGAAGCTTTGGAGATATTTGCTTCCATTAAAAGTATTACTGCTGGGGGGGACCTTGAAGATGGCCGAAGAGTAAGACGCGGAGATCACCTTCCTCCCCACAGATACACCAGAAATACATCTACACGTGGAACAACTCCTACAGAACACCTACTGAAGGCTGGCAGAAGACCTCAGACCTCCCAAAAGGCAAGAAACTCCCCACGTACCTGGGTAGGGCAAAAGAAAAAAAGAAAAAACAGAGACAAAAGAATAGGGACGGCACCTGCACCAGTGGGAGGGAGCTGTGAAGGAGGAAAAGTTTCCACACACTAGGAAGCCCCTTCGCGGGCGGAGACTGCGGGGGGCGGAGGGGGGAGCTTCGGAGCCGCGGAGGGCAAAGCGGGGAGATTCCCGCACAGAGGATCGGTGCCAACCGGCACTCACCAGCCCGAGTGGCTTGTCTGCTCACCCGCCAGGGCGGGCGGGGCTGCGAGCTGAGGCTCTGAGGCTCGGGTTTCGGTTTCGGACAGAGCGCAGGGAGAGGACTGGGGTTGGCGGCTTGAACATAGCCTGAAGGGGTTAGTGCACCACAGCTAGCCGGGAGGGAGTCCGGGGAAAAGTCTGCACCTGCCGAAGAGGCAGGAGACTTTTCCTTCCCTCTTTGTTTCCTGGGGCGTGAGGAGAGGGGTTTAAGAACGCTGCTTAAAGGAACTCCAGAGACGGGCGCGAGCCGCGGCTAAAAGCGCGAACCCCACAGACGGGCGCGAGCCGCGGCTGAAAGCGCGGAATCCAGAGACGGGCGCAAGCCGCGGCTAAAAGCGCGGACCCCAGAGGCGGGCGGGAGACGTTAAGGCTGCTGCTGCCGCTACCAAGGGGCCTGTGTGCGAGCACAGGTCACTCTCCACACCCCTCTTCCGCGGAGCCTGTGCAGCCTGCCACTGCCAGGTTCCCGGGATCCAGGGACAACTTCCCCGGGAGAACGCACAGCGCGCCTCAGGCTGGTGCAAAGTCACGCCGGCCTTTGCCACCGCATGCCCGCCCCGCACTCCGTGCCCCTCCCTCCCCGCCGGCCTGAGTGCGCCAGAGCCCCCGAATCAGCGGCTCTTTTAACCGCATCCTGTCTGAGCAAAAAACAGACGCCCTCCAGCGACCTACACGCAGTGGCAGGGCCAAATCCAAAGCTGAGCCCTGGGAGCTGTGAGAACAAAGAAGAGAAA
The DNA here is from genome assembly GCF_003676395.1 of Aethalodelphis obliquidens. NCBI lineage: Eukaryota > Metazoa > Chordata > Mammalia > Artiodactyla > Delphinidae > Aethalodelphis > Aethalodelphis obliquidens. The sequence continues at coordinate 12,144,120 of NW_020837984.1, read as the reverse complement.
GGGAAATCTCTCCCAGCAGCCTCAGAAGCAGTGGATTAAAGCTCCACAATCAACTTGATATACCCTGCATCTGTGGAATACCTGAGTAGACAACCAATCATCCCAAATTAAGGAAGTGGACTTTAGGAGCAAGATCTATGATTTTTTCCCTTTTCATCTTTTTGTGAATGTGTATGTGTATGCTTCTGTGTGAGATCTTGTCTGTATAGTCTTGCTTCCACCATTTGTCCTAGGGTTCTATCCGTCCATGTTTTTTTTTTTAATTTTCTTTTCTTAATAATTAATTTTAATAACGTTATTATATTTTACCTTCGTTCTTTCTTTCTTTCCTTCCTTCCTTCCCTCCTTTAGACAACGAATCATCCCAAATTGAGGAGGTGGTCTCTGACAGCAAGATTTATGAGTGTATGCTTCTGTGTAAGATTTTGTCTGTATAGCTTTGCTTCCAACATTTGTCCTAAGGTTCTATCCGTCCCCTTTTTTTTTTTTTCTAAATAAGAATTTTTTAATTCAATAACTTTATTATACTTTATTTTATTTTTACTGTATCTTCTTTCTTTCTGTCTTTTTTCCTTCTTTCCCTCCTTCCTTCCTTCCTCCCTCCCTCCTTTCTTTGCTTCTTGCCTTCTTTGCTTTCTTTCTTTCTTCCTTCCTTCCTACCCTCCTTTCCTTCTTTCTTTCCTCATACTTCTACTAATGCCCTCTACTTTTTCTCCCTTTCATCCTGAGCCATGTGGATGAAAAGCTCTTGGTGCTCCAGCCAGGAGGCAGGGCTCTGCCTCTGAGGTAGGAGAGCCAACTTCAGGACACTGGTCAACAAGAGACCTCCCAGCTCCACATAATATCAAATGGCGAAAATCTCCCAGAGACCTCCATCTTAACACCAGCACCCAGCTTCACTCAACGACCAGCAAGCCACAGTGCTGGAAAACCTATGCCAAACAACTAGCACAACAGGAACACAACCCCACCCATTAGCAGAGAGGCTGCCTAAAATCATAATAAGGCCACAGACACCCCAGAACACACCACCAGACGTGAACCTGCCCACTAGAGAGACAAGATCCAGCCTCATCCACCACAACACAGGCACTAGTCCCCTCCACCAGGAAGCCTACACAACCCACTGAACCAACCTTAGCCACTGGAGACAGACATCAAAATCAGGAGGAACTACGAACCTGCAGCCTGCAAAAAGGAGACCCCAAACACAGTAAGATAAGCAAAATGAGAAGACAGAAAAACACACAGCAGATAAAGGAGCAAGATAAAAAAGCACCAGACCTAACAAATGAAGAGGAAATAGACAGTCTACCTGAAACAGAATTCAGAATAATGATAGTAAGGTTGATCCGAAATCTTGGAGATAGAATGGACAATAGAATGGACAAAATGCAAGAATCAGTTAACAAGGACCTAGAAGAACTAAAGATGAAACAAGCAACGATGAACAACACAATAAATGAAATTAAAAGTACTCTAGATGGGATCAATAGCAGAATAACTGAGGCAGAAGAATGGATAAGTGACCTGGAAGATAAAATAGTGGAAATAACTACTGCAGAGCAGAATAAAGAAAAAAGAATGAAAAGAACTGAGGACAGTCTCAGAGACCTCTGGGACAACATTAAACGCACCAACATTCGAATTATAGGGGTTCCAGAAGAAGAAGAGAAAAAGAAAGGGACTGAGAAAATATTTGAAGAGATTATAGTTGAAAACTTCCCTAATATGGGAAAGGAAATAGTTAATCAAGTCCAGGAAGCACAGAGAGTCCCATACAAGATAAATACAAGGAGAAATACGCCAAGACACATATTAATCAAACTGTCAAAAATTAAATACAAAGAAAGCATATTAAAAGCAGCAAGGGAAAAACAATAAATAACACATAAGGGAATCCCCATAAGGTTAACAGCTGATCTCTCAGCAGAAACCCTACAGGCCAGAAGGGAGTGGCAGGACATACTGAAAGTGATGAAGGAGAAAAACCTGCAGCCAAGACTACTCTACCCAGCAAGGATCTCATTCAGATTTGATGGAGAAATTAAAACCTTTACAGACAAGCAAAAGCTGAGAGAGTTCAGCACCACCAAACCAGCTTTACAACAAATGCTAAAGGATCTTCTCTAGGCAAGAAACACAAGAGAAGGAAAAGACCTATAATAACGAACCCAAAACAATTTAGAAAATGGGAATAGGAACATACATATCGATAATTACCTTAAATGTAAATGGACTAAATGCTCCCACCAAAAGACACAGATTAGCTGAATGGATACAAAAACAAGACCCTTATATATGCTGTCTACAACAGACCCACTTCAGACCTAGAGACACATACAGACTGAAAGTAAGGGGATGGAAAAAGATATTCCATGCAAATGGAAACCAAAAGAAAGCTGGAGTAGCAATTCTCATATCAGACAAAATAGACTTTAAAATAAGGACTATTAAAAGAGACAAAGAAGGACACTACATAACGATCAAGGGATCGATCCAAGAAGAAGATATAACAATTGTAAATATTTATGCACCCAACATAGGAGCACCTCAATACATAAGGCAAATACTAACAGCCATAAAAGGGGAAATCGACAGTAACACATTCATAGTAGGGGACTTAAACACCCCACTTTCACCCATGGACAGATCATCCAAGATGAAAATAAATAAGGAAACACAATCTTTAAATGATACATTAAACAAGGTGGACTTAATTGATATTTATAGGACACTCCATCCAAAAACAACAGAATACACATTTTTCTCAAGCGCTCATGGAACATTCTCCAGGATAGATCATATCTTAGGTCACAAATCAAGCCTTGGTAAATTTAAGAAAATTGAAATTGTATCAAGTATCTTTTCTGACCACAACGCCATGAGACTAGGTATCAATTACAGGAAAAGATCTGTAAAAAATACAAACACATGGAGGCTAAACAATACACTACTTAATAATGAAGTGATCACTGAAGAAATCAAAGAGGAAATCAAAAAATACCTAGAAACAAATGACAATGGAGACACAACGACCCAAAACCTGTGGGATGCAGCAAAAGCAGTTCTAAGGGGGAAGTTTATAGCAATACAAGCCCACCTTAAGAAGCAGGAAACATCTCGAATAAACAACCTAACCTTGCACCTCAAGCAATTAGTGAAAGAAGAACAAAAAAACCCCAAAGCTAGCAGAAGGAAAGAAATCATAAAAATCAGATCAGAAATAAATGAAAAAGAAATGAAGGAAACAATAGCAAAGATCAATAAAACTAAAAGCTGGTTCTTTGAGAAGATAAACAAATTAGATAAACCACTAGCCAGACTCATCAAGAAAAAAATGGAGAAGACTCAAATCAATAGAATTAGAAATGAAAAAGGAGAGGTAACAACTGACACTGCAGAAATAAAAGAGATCATGAGAGATTACTACAAGCAACTCTATGCCAATAAAATGGACAATCTGGAAGAAATGGACAAATTCTTAGAAATGCACAACCTGCCAAGACTGAATCAGGAAGAAATAGAAAATATGAACAGACCAATCACAAGCACTGAAATTGAAACTGTGATTAAAAATCTTCCAACAAAGAAAAGCCCAGGACCAGATGGCTTCACAGGCGAATTCTATCAAACATTTAGAGAAGAGCTAACACCTATCCTTCTCAAACTCTTCCAAAATATAGCAGAGGGAGGAACACTCCCAAACTCCTTCTATGAGCCCAACATCACCTTGATACCAAAACCAGACAAGGATGTCACAGAGAAAGAAAACTACAGGCCAATATCACTGATGAACATAGATGCAAAAATCCTCAACAAAATACTAGCAAACAGAATCCAACAGCACATTAAAAGGATCATACACCATGATCAAGTGGGGTTTATTCCAGGAATGCAAGGATTCTTCAATATACGCAAATCTATCAATGTGATAAACCATATTAACAAATTGAAGGAGAAAAACCATATGATCATCTCAATAGATGCAGAGAAAGCTTTTGACAAAATTCAACACCCATTTATGATAAAAACCCTCCAGAAAGTAGGCATAGAGGGAACTTTCCTCAACATAATAAAGGCCATATATGACAAGCCCACAGCAAACATCGTCCTCAATGGTGAAAAACTGAAAGCACTTCCACTAAGATCAGGAACAAGACAAGGTTGCCCACTCTCACCACTCTTATTCAACATAGTTTTGGCAGTTTTAGCCACAGCAATCAGAGAAGAAAAGGAAATAAAAGGAATCCAAATCGGAAAAGAAGAAGTAAAGCTGTCACTGTTTGCAGATGACATGATCCTATACATAGAGAACCCTAAAGGTGCTACCAGAAAACTACTAGAGCTAATCAATGAATTTGGTAAAGTGGCAGGATACAAAATTAATGCACAGAAATCTCTGGCATTCCTATATACTAATGAGGAAAAATCTGAAAGTGAAATCAAGAAAACACTCCCATTTACCATTGCAACAAAAAGAATAAAATATCTAGGAATAAACCTACCTAAGGAGACAAAAGACCTGTATGCAGAAAATTATAAGACACTGATGAAAGAAATTAAAGATGATACAAATAGATGGAGAGATATACCATGTTCTTGGATTGGAAGAATCAACATTGTGAAAATGACCATACTACCCAAAGCAATCTATAGATTCAATGCAATCCCTATCAAACTACCACTGGCATTTTTCACAGAACTAGAACAAAAAATTTTGCAATTTGTATGGAAACACAAAAGACCCCGAATAGCCAAAGCAATCTTGAGAACGAAAGAAGGAACTGGAGGAATCAGGCTCCCTGACTTCAGACTATACTACAAAGCTACAGTTATCAAGACGGTATGGTACTGGCACAAAAACAGAAAGATAGATCAATGGAACAGGATAGAAAGCCCAGAGATAAACCCAAGCACATATGGACACCTTATCTTTGATAAATGTGGCAGTAATGTACAGTGGAGAAAGGACAGCCTCTTCAATAAGTGGTGCTGGGAAAACTGGACAGGTACATGTAAAAGTATGAGATTAGATCACTCCCTAACACCATACACAAAAATAAACTCAAAATGGATTAAAGACCTAAATGTAAGGCCAGAAACTATCAAACTCTTAGAGGAAAACATAAGAAGAACACTCTATGACATAAATCACAGCAAGATCCTTTCTGATCCACCTCCTAGAGTAATGGAAATAAAAACAAAAATAAACAAATGGGACCTAATGAAACTTCAAAGCTTTTGCACAGCAAAGGAAACCATAAAGAAGACCAAAAGACAACCCTCAGAATGGGAGAAAATATTTGCAAATGAAGCAACCGACAAAGGATTAATCTCCAAAATTTACAAGCAGCTCATGCAGCTCAATAACAAGAAAACAAACAACCCAGTCCAAAAATGGGCAGAAGACCTAAATAGACATTTCTCCAAAGAAGATATACACACTGCCAACAAACACATGAAAGAATGCTCAACATCACTAATCATTAGAGAAATGCAAATCAAAACTACAATGAGATATCATCTCACACCAGTCAGAATGGCCATCATCAAAAAATCTAGAAACAATAAATGCTGGAGAGGGTGTGGAGAAAAGGGAACACTCTTGCACTGCTGGTGGGAATGTGAATTGGTTCAGCCACTATGGAGAACAGTATGGAGGTTCCTTAAAAAACTACAAATAGAACTACCATATGACCCAGCAATCCCACTACTGGGCATATACCCTGAGAAAACCAAAATTCAAAAAGAGTCATGTACCAAAATGTTCATTGCAGCTCTATTTACAATAGCCCGGAGATGGAAACAACCTAAGTACCCATCATTGGATGAATGGATAAAGAAGATGTGGCACATATATACAATGGAATATTACTCAGCCATAAAAAGAAACGAAATTGAGCTATTTGTAATGAGGTGGATAGACCTAGAGTCTGTCATACAGAGTGAAGTAAGTCAGAAAGAAAAAGACAAATACCGTATGCTAACACATATATATGGAATTTAAGGGAAAAAATGTCATGAAGAACCTAGGGGTAAAGCAGGAATAAAGACGCAGACCTCCTAGAGAATGGACTTGAGGTTATGGGGAGGGGGAAGGGTGAGCTGTGACAGGGCGAGAGAGAGTCATGGGCATATACACACTAACAAACGTACTAAGGTAGATAGCTAGTGGGAAGCAGCCGCATGGCACAGGGATATTGGCTCCGTGCTTTGTCACAGCCTGGAGGGGTGGGATAGGGAGGGTGGGAGGGAGGGAGACGCAAGAGGGAAGAGATATGGGAACATATGTATATGTATAACTGATTCACTTTGTTATAAAGCAGAAACTAACACACCATTGTAAAGCAATTATA
>NW_020837984.1:12069761-12137751 GCF_003676395.1 Aethalodelphis obliquidens | reverse complement strand
GAAACTAACACACCATTGTAAAGCAATTATACCCCAATAAAGATGTTTAAAAAAATAAATAAATAAAAAATTAAAAAAAAAAAGATGTGGTACGTATATACAATGGAATGTTACTGAGCCGTAAAACGGAACGAAATTGGGTCATTTGTAGAGATGTGGATGGACCTAGAGTCTGTCATACAGAGTGAAGTAAGTCAGAAAGAGAAAAAGAAATATGTTTATTAACTCCTATATGTAGAATTTAGAAAAATGGTACAGATCAACCCATTTGCAGGGCAGGAATAGAGATGCAGGCATAGAGAATGGATGGGTGGACACAGAGGGGAAAGGGAAGGGTGGGATGAATTGGGAGATTAGGATTGACATAAATACACTATCATGTGTAAAATAGTTAGTTAGTGGGAACCTGCTGTATAGCACAGGGAGCTCAGCTCAGTGCTCTGTGATGACCTAGATGGGTGGGAGGGAGGTCAAAGACAGAGGGGATATATGTATACATATAGCTGATTCACTTTGTTGTACAGCAGAAACTAACATAACATTGTAAAGGAATTATATTCCAATTAAAAAAAAGGATGGAAGCATGAGTTCTTTACAGAAACATCTCAGCAAATTCTGCCACGTTACTTTCTGCTTCCATGGGATTATCATTATTCGATTTCTCTCATGCACAGAAAACTTTTGTCCCATGGCATTGCTTTTGTCCCCAAACACTCCTTAACCTCAGACACCTATAATCATACATGTCCCAGGATCACCAAATTAAGGGATTTTGATGCAGTCACAGTGAATACAGCCATGCTCAAATATGTCCTATCATGTATGTTTATAAATACTGTTGTATATTTCCTGTCACTCTCAGAGTCCCAAAGGCTTTTATGATATCTTTTTTTCCTTTATATCATATTACAAAAGAATTGCCTCTCAAATACTATCGTAATTATTGACTTCCCTAATGGCCACTTTAATTGAAATCATTTGGGATTTCCCAGTGGTATTCATTCAAGTGCCATATAAAAAAATGACCTATTAGCAGGTTTAGAATGCTACCCATTATTAACAAGGGGAATTCCCCTTTCATCCATCTTCTATCCTAAGGATTATATCATTTCAACAAGAACAGATCTGTTTCCCATCAGGATTCCATCAATTAACACCTACTACACACTGTATTAATACACACCTCATGCCAGGGTTCTTATTAATTCAGAGAGTTTGTGAGCTTGGTTATTATTCACAATAAGAAGATTAATTATTCTTAGAATAGGAGATTGTTAATGAGCCCTAAAATTCTTATCTAAATCCCTTACTTCACACATAACCCGATGAATTGGCAAGCATTGTGATCCTAAGTGTGATGTTATAAAAACATTCTTTCTTCGGTAGGGAGGATTTAGAGCTAATTACCTTAAAATACCATTAGCTAGAAGTTTACTAACAAGGATAATAATTAACTGCTTTTGTATTCAATTTATATGGAGAAGCAATACTTAATAATGCATTCATTCTCTCAACATATTTATCAAAAAAGTTTTTTTTTATGTAAAGTACTGTTCTAGATCCTAAGATCAGGACAATTTTTATAAAGAAATAATTTCAATATATGTCCTAGTATTTGGTACACATCTATTTATATTCTCTCTCTCACTAAGTGAAGATATTAAGCTGATTTATATTTAGAAAGAATTTCAGTGACAATATTGAAACAGAAAGTGATTACTCTGAATTAAACAGCAACAACAAAAATAACCAGAATTCCTGATGACCAAAGTGTTCCATCTTGGATTGTGATTTTACTTTATTTGGTACCATAAGACCTAAAATTATCTGTGGACTAATTGCAAGACTTACAGTAGCTAAGTAAAATGAAAGAGATGACATTGGAGTTGGTAGATACTGAAGTAAGCTACTCAAACCTCCAGAGATATCGGAATTGTTATAATATAAAATACATTACTCATTATTCAATTCACGGATCTTCTACTTCATCAAGTTCTTCAGTGCTAGAATGTCTTCATATGCACAATTCCTACTGCTCAATATATTGCTAAAATAAGCCTTTCTAGAGCTTAGGTGAGGTTTTAAACTGCATAACATGAATGAACAAAGTGTCTTTTAGACATTTACTGTGTGATATATTATTTAGGACCCTATTTAACAATTCAGGAATTTATTTTATTTTTGAGTATGTGTTCAGCTGAATTGGCCACTCAATCACAAGGGGCTTATACACAATGTATATTTGTCACCACCACTCTCTATACAATAAATAATTTGCAAAGTCGAACCAAGTTGACCAATGTCTTCAAAATAGTGCATACGTGCTCCTAAATATTTACGTCTACTAAATCATCTATTACTCAAAGATCTTAAAGTTTCAGACATGTTTACCAGACAGAAAATCATAAAAAACTTGAACTCTAAATTTTCCAAGATTTATCAGCATAAACTCACTTTGTGACACTATTTCAATTTAATTTTCTGAATGTAATATGTATTAGTTTTACCCACTTGAGACTGGAACTATATTCCTTGATCCATTGTGAGTATATTTTTTAAAACAGTAATAGATAAAAACTCTCACCAAATAAGAAGGAGAAGCTTTAAACCTATATTAGTTTATTGTACTGTTATTTTGTGTTTACCTCTCATTAGCTCTTGCTATTCCTATGGTTGTTGATTATTCTTTTCAAGTAGCACAGACTTATGCTTAAGTTTCTGGCAGTGTTAACAATGAGGGAAGGAATTACCTCCAAATGATCATTTGTAGCGGGTTGCGCAAAACATTACATTCATGTTAACAATATATATGCCCAAGCTTTACACATTTCCTGTAGCTCTAATATTGATTCTGACTTTATGCAGGGGACGGGGAGAATGATAGAATAATTTTTTTAAATATAAAATATGAGTCTTCCTAAAGACCTTCTTAGAAGAAATAAGCAAACATTACACAAGCCCGTATATAATCTTCCTTTGCAGACTGGGTCAGGAAATGTGTGTTTCATTTCAAAAAGGAACACTTAAATTTGGAGAGAAGGATGAATATGCAAAAATTAACACAAAGCTTCTTTCAAAATGTTTTGATTATGTGCCAGAAGAGAAGAGTATTAGAAGTTTCAATGGAATAAAAGGGAGTAAAATGTACTTTTTACATCAAATGCCAAATTTAAAAGCACATTCTAGGCAAAGCATCCAATTCAAATCAAAAGAGTTTTCTTAGAAAAAACGGTGGCAGCCTGAATGTGTGGCTCTCTACACATCCTCCCTCCAAAATGAGTAAGATAAACAGGATTACAAATCAGACAACACAGGACCCATACTTTCAGCATTATTACTAGGAAACTGAGAATATTATGAACTTTGCATAGAATAGAAAAAGTGTGTGACCCTTAGAAATATGGCAGTGAAGAGAAAGAATAAAGTAGGAGGAAAATTAAAGACCCTGATGATAAGACAGAGAACCTTAAGATATGACAAACTTTCCCTTTCTCCCTAACCAACAAAAACATCCATTTAAAAATTGCATTTTTTCATACTGACAGAAGAGGGAGCTTTTGAATGAGGGCCCCTGTCCAACTACCTAGAAATAGGAACCAACTTTATACAAAGCTATGTTAAGATGAAAAACAAAAACTAAGAATTGGGATATTTCAGAAGATGAAAATTTCACCTTCTAAAATCATGAAGCAAGGGAGACCTACTGTAACACAATACTCCCAACTTAATTAAATATTCTCAAACATGCAGTTGGAGATATATATGTAAATAATATATGGGAAAGAAATTAAACAAAATAATCTTAGCATCATAAAAATGAAGAATGAATTACAAGGTAATCAAGGGAGAAGAGATTCAAATAAAAATCATGTAATAGACATTGAAGAATAGCAGAAAAGTTATGAAGAGAATGAAAATAACATGAAGTAAAAAAGGTCATAGGAAAAGTGCTTGAAATGGAAGACAAAAAGAAAAAATAACATCTGTATAATTGAATCCTGGAGAAAGAAAAACAAAACAATGGCACAAAAATAATTAAAGTATAATCTCCCCAATAAGAAAGCAGACGTGCATATTAAAAGGACCCACCATGCATGTGGGAAAACCTATCTGATGTGATCAACTCTAAGACATATCCTGGTAAAACTGCTAGAATTTAAAGACAGAAAAAAATATCCTCAGGGTCTTCAGGACAAAGAAAAAATTATTTAAAACTTTAAACAGTTAGGCTGATTTCAGATTTCTCAAGAGTAGCATACAAACATCACAGCAATGGAGCAGCATGTAAGACATTCAAATAAAGAAATTCATATCAAGGATTTTATATACTGCTAAGCTGTCTTTCAAGTACCAATATTATAGAAAAAAGAAGTTTTAAACATGTAAGAATGAGGTAATAATTTACCCATAAACTCTTCCTAAAGAATCTGCTGGAGTTAGATCTTTATCTGACCAAGAAAAGACTGGGCAAGCTTAGGTAAAAGGACAAATGGTGATTATTTAATATACACAATTATAGATGCAACCATAAAATAAGAGTGGGAACATCTCTGGAATAATAGCATGTAAATGTTATATGCTCTAAAAATAGAAAGAATGCAAATTTAAAATGTGAAGAAAAGGGAGAAAGAAAGAGGAAAGTAGAATAAGGTCATCAATTCTCCTTTATGGAAAATAAGTGGAGTCAGAGGAAACAATTTAAAACTGAGAAACTATTTAGAAAAGGGTTAAGATGGGGGGTTAAAGGCACTGTAAAAGGTACAAATACAAAAGTAACCAATAGAAGAAAATTAAATCCTTTCTTAATGACAAAAGAAATAAAAAGGAAAAGAAGAAGAGAAAAAATTAATACCACATAGAGAAAAAAACCCACAATAAATATAATAATATGCACAGTAATTATGACACAAAATAGTATGACAAAGTTTAAATAAAACATAAAAGTCATATAAAGGAAGAGAATGGGTTGTATTAGCCCACTAAAAGGAAAAGACATACAAGTTGGTTCATAAGGCAAAACCTAACTCTATGCTGACACAAACCTAAATAGAATGATTCAAAAAGGCGGGGAAAAAAAGCAAAAAAGTGTAACTGGCAAAGGAAACAAGAAGAAAGCAGGGGTTGTAATCCTGACATCAGATAAAGAGAAATCATATAAAGAGAATCAGGCCAAAAAACATGAAACATGACATCTTTGTAGTCCAAAAAGCTGTAATTCATAATGTAGATTTAACACTTATGAGTATCTCTGAATCAAACAAAAATAGAAACATTGATAATAGAATATCCTGACACACCATCCTTATTGTAAAACAGGTCAACTGGATTAAAAAATAAGTAAGAATATAACATAAGTAAGCAAAGTAATCAATAATAAGATCTTAACGGATTTGTATCAAACACTACACTCTGATAATGGAAAATGTACCCTGTTGTCAACTGCACACAAAAATCGATCATAAAGCATAGGGAAGTGTCTTTATATAATTTAGGTTTAGGGGAAAGCTTCAGAACTATGATTCAAAAATCCAGCAATAAAAGATTAAAAATAATTAAAACATTTGTATGCATCTGTCTAAAGACAAGTGACACACTCAGAAACAATACTGCAAGACATATTTTAGCTAAAGGGCTAATGTTTTACTATACAAAGAACGTTTTAATTTTCTTTTTGGCTGCACCTTGTGGCTTGTGGGATCTTACACCCCCAACCAGGGATTGAACCTGCGGCCACGACAGTGGAAGCACCGAGTCCTAACCACTGGACCACCAGGGAATTCCCCAAAGAATATTTTAAGAATGAAAGGTCCATTGACGGATGGATAAAGAAGATGTGGTACATATATACAATGAAATAATACTCATAAAAAAAGAAATAATGTCATTTGCAGCAACATGGATGGACCTAGAGTTTATCATTCTAAGTGCAGTAAGTCGGAAAGAGAAAGACAAATATCATATGATATCACTTATATGTGGAATCTAAAATATGATACAAACAAACTTATTTACAAAACAGAAATAGATTCACAGACATAGAAAATAAACTTATGGTTACCAAAGGGCAAAGGGGGGGAGGATAAATTAGGAGTTTGGGATTAACAGATACACACTACTATATATAAAATAGATAACCAACAAGGACCTACTGTACAACACAGGGAACAATACTTAATATTTTGTAATAACTTATAGGGAAAAGAATCTCAAGAAGAATATATATATATTCAGTTATGCATATAACTGAATCACTTTGCAGTAATACCTGAAACTAACAAAACATTGTAAATCAACTACATTTCAATAAAAAGAAAGAGGGAAAAAATTCAAGATGAGCAAAGCACCTAAACAATTTTTTTTAAAAAAAAGACATTAAAATGGCCCTCAAATCTATTAAAAGATGCTTAACTTCTTTCATAAAAGGAAAATAGAAATTTAAAACTACACAGAGTACTATTTTTACCTGGTTAGATAGGCACCAATTTAAAAGGTTGACAATATACTGTTGGAAAACAGCCTTTCTCATTCACCACTGGTGGCAATGCAAAATGGGACAACCCTTTGAAAGGGGGATCTGACAGTATCTAACAAATTTACAAATGTCTTAGACCCTCAAATCCCAGTTTTAGGAATTTAGCCTGAAGATACACTTCTAACAAGCACCAATCGTAATTATAAACTACTGACAATTCTAAATTGCCTAAGAAGACTGATTGAATAAACTATGGTACATCCACACAGCAGAGTACAATACAACTCTAAAAAAGGATGAAGACAATCTCTATGAACTGATAGAGACTTATTTGAATATATATTAAGGGGAGAAAAGCAAAGTGCAAAAAAGTTTCTATAGCATGCTACTCTTCAGGAAAGGAGAAATAAGAAAACATACTTATTTTTGTTAAAAGAAACATAGGAAAGGATAAACCAGAAATTTATGGGACTGATTTCTTATGGGAGAAAGTAATTTTCTCTGAGTAGATTTTTTTGTATAATTTTGACGTTTGGAATCAAGTAAATATTCTGCATATTCAAAAGAAATAAAATAACATGAAACTAAGAGTAGGGGATAAATCCCTAAAACTGAATGCAAGGAGAAATTTTAAAATTCAACTTCTGTTTTTAAAAACAGCTACACCTGGGGGCTTACCTGGTGGCGCAGTGGTTGAGAGTCTGCCTGCCGATGCAGGGGACGTGGGTTCATGCCTCGGTCCGGGAGGATCCCACATGCCGCGGAGCGGCTGGGCCCGTGGGTCATGGCCGCTGAGCCTGCACGTCCGGAGCTTGTGCTCTGCAACGGGAGAGGCCACAACAGTGAGAGGCCCGCGTACCGCAAAAAAACAAAAACAAAAACAAAACAGCTACACTTAAGGGGGAAAGAACTAATGTAGGTAACTTTTGAATGTAGTACTTTGACTATACACCCTTAGTCTCAATAAAAAAGAAAAAAATTAAAAAAAACAACCCTGCAGACAAATCTTGAACTCTTGTAATACGAAAGTTTGCTGCAGAGGTACCTTAGCCAAGGAATCAAATGAACATCATTGATAAAGGGCACCCAGCCATCATATCCCTCCTGATAGAATAATCTGGATGGAAACATTGCTTATGTAGTATTCCAGCTAAAACTCACAAGAAGGACACATCAGGAAAACCCAAATAATGAGATTTTCTGTAAAACATTCTGTATTTTTAAAGTATTTTTAATGTCAAAGGCATAAAAGACAGAAAAAGTCTGATGGACTATTCTAGATTAAAAGATACTAAAGAGAGGGCTTCCCTGGTGGCGCAGTGGTTGAGAGTCCGCCTGCCGATGCAGGGGACGCGGGTTCGTGCCCCGGTCCGGGAGGATCCCACATGCCGCGGAGCGGCTGGGCCCGTGAGCCATGGCCGCTGAGCCTGCGCGTCCGGAGCCTGTGCTCCACAACGGGAGAGGCCACAACAGTGAGAGGCCCGCGTACCGCAAAAAAAAAAAAAAAAAAAAAAAGATGCTAAAGAGATCCTGGATTGCATCCTGTACTGGGAAAGATTGATATAAAGGACATTACTGGGACAATTCAAGAAATTGAAATATAGACTGTATATTAGATAACAGCATTATATCAGTATGAAAATTTCTGGATTCAAAACTTGTTTTGAGGAAACAAACACTAACAGATTAGGGGTTAAAGGGCATGATGTATGCAGCTACTCCCATATAGTTCAGAAAAGATTAGGATATATTACAGAGAGAATGATAAAGCAATGTGGCAAAGTGTTAAACCTTGGAAAATCTGGATGAGAACATTCAGAAGTTCTTTAAACTATTCTTAGAATTTTTCTGTGAGTTTGAAATTAATTTGAAGAAAAAGTTTAAAAAAACAGCAGAGAAAATAAACTGTGTGTGCATCCTTCACTCAGGCAATATTTTCTGTAGTATTGTTACTGATAGTAAAGATTAATATTTGGATGGAGAGAACTATAAAGTTTTCAAAGTCATCCTAAAAATTGTTGCTTCTACTGTGATTTGGGTGTTTCAAAACAGTTGACCTAAACATGATCCTTTACTGTCCTCCCACCTTAATGTGAATAGTTCACTCATGACTAATATTGAGGATTTCTTTTATAAATTTCCACATGCATAGCATTAAATTGTGAAACAATTTGAAAGGTATTTTAAAAGATTATACATGTAGGTATCCCTCCAATTTTAGAAGTAAAATATACTTTCTTAGAAAACTTGGAAACACAGGGTTGTGGCTCAGTGGTTAAGGTAATGGACTAAAAAACCTGAAAAATGTAGAAAAGTATATACAATAGAAAGGAAAAATCACTGAGTAATGATTTCATGAGGAAGAGAGTTTAAAAATGTTTTGCATATTGTTTAAAAAAGGGTCACAGGCCTTTGCAAAAAAAGACATATAGGAAAGATCAGAGTAGATGAAACATTGGTTTCTTAATGAAAATAAATCCACTGCATTCCAAAAATAGGAAATTTGCACTTGAATTCACTAAATTTTCCTTCCAGAAAGTGATCTCCCTTATAAAAAATGAAAAAGAAATTGCTGATATTCAGTTTCATTAGGTAGAGAAATCAATAACTGCATAAAGCCTGAGTAGCTTGTTGGCACAAACTTGCGTGACCTTATTTTCACTTAAATGTATCAAGATTTGTTCTGGCATTTAAAAGGAAACACTTTTAAGTTGTCAACAACAAAAAATCTATACAAACAAGTGAATAATTGAATTATTCACTTTCTTATGCATATAATGATAAAAGAGGGGGCATAAAAGAGAGAAAGAAATAGATGAGAATTTTCCAGGGAGCTGGTCAAAGCTGAAGACGACGGCAACTGGGAAACAACACAGCACTGTGTCAAGATCTAAAAACGTGCCTCATCTTAAATCAGGCCTACGGCCAACTGCGGATTTAAGTGTAGAGGACAACCAGGTCACTTTCCCTTGAGCTCCTTTCCTGTCAGACCCTTTCCCTGGTGTTCACGCTTTTACTGCCATGGGGTGAATTGGAAAAGGGGCCAGGACTTCCCTGCCCAGGGCCTCCTAAGAAGTACATCTGTCATGGATCATGTTATAGAACAGAAATGTTTGGTTTTGATCCTATTCATTTCAACTGGCAGGCGGTTATTATTAGAATGAAAAATTAAGCCATTATGCTGTCGAAGCCTTGCTGGCTCTAAAAAATTTATGGAGTTAATACAACAAAATTATCTTTTATAGCTGATAAAACAGCTGTATGTAGACGGCTGGGCTTTTCTTAAATAGGAAGAAACACAAAATGGCAGTCTTGTTGGGATGGACCACACCAAGACGGAGGTGTCAGTGATATTTGCTGGTCTGGCAACACATGAAAAGGTACACCATGAATGATGGCAGTCTATCCCAAGAGAGGGTTTTATTTTTATTAGTCTTCCTGTAGGAA
Source organism: Aethalodelphis obliquidens (assembly GCF_003676395.1). NCBI lineage: Eukaryota > Metazoa > Chordata > Mammalia > Artiodactyla > Delphinidae > Aethalodelphis > Aethalodelphis obliquidens. Next base: position 12,127,832 of record NW_020837984.1, on the reverse strand, counting down.
GGAACCAAAAACCATACCTTCATGTTTTCTAAAAATAAGCCCCTGCAGTCCTTAAAGTAGCATTGTTATTTATAGGCCTGCTATTTTTCTGTTATTTAGTGAATGTTTCAATTAATATTTCTGCTACGCAGATATTCATGTAGCAATTACAATTTTTCCGAAACCAATGAATTGCAAGTATAGCTACTTCCTATTTATAAACCACTCTTCTAATATCTTTAGAAGCTGCTCATCTCTGGTAAAAGATTTGAGTCATAAAAAATGCAAAGCACAGTAAGCACTGATGGGGTGCTTTTCATTCCAAGAGCTTTATAGTGATGACTTATTCAGGCCACCTCTGTAAAGGTCACATTGATGATGGTACACACTAGACCAGAACAGTATTGCATCCTTTGGGGGAGGGGGGGCAGGTCTCTGGGGCACGCTTGACTGAACCAGCACATTAACACCTGGGTATTTTTCAAACCAAATTCTTGAATCTTTTCTTACCACATGTAATAATACCCAAATGCCAACAAGAGCAATACTTTAACCTTATCCTAAAGACTTAGGTTAAATGTGTCATAGAGTCTCTTAATATCTGTGTGTGTGTATTATATATGAATGTCTATTGTTTTATTATTTGTTGAATTTTTTGAGTTGTTTCTTTTCCAGGTTCCATTAAAATGATTTTATTGAAACACAGCTTTCCTTGGTTGTCAGAAACTTGCTTAGCTTTTTGGAGAGAGGACCTAAGTTCTGTTTTGTCCAGATTGTGTATATGAATGGCCATTTTTGGCCTTTCCACTGAGGTTAGAATTAAAAGGTAAGTACACTGACGCAATTACTAAGTCCTGATGCAAATCTAACTAGCCTACCCTTTCTTTCTTCTTAAAGATGTAATAGATTTGGCTAATTGAGAATAACAGTCTTAAAGTACAGGGCCATGAAGTAGGAGGGAGGATCTTTTGCATGTATGCTTTTTTTTTCCTTCAAAGATGAACTTACCACCAGAAAAGGAGCAAAGGTGCTAGTCCTAGAGGCCGTGGAAAGGCTTTTTTAATAACAAAAATAGGTAGCGGTTTTAGAATTGTCTTCTGTGCTATACTTCATTCTTCATATTCCATACACATCACTTCATTTCAGTGTTTCATGCCCATGCACAGGTAAGGAAACTGAGGCACTCATTAAAAGTACTTGCAAATGTCATGCAGATAATAAGTGATGGATTGAAATTCAGATCCAAGCAGCCTGGCTCCAGACACCTCATCCGTAAACACTATGAAACTGCGTTCCCAGGACCAGGGAACCTGTTGAAAGGAGCCCTCACTTCGAGGTGGCCAGTTGGCAGGCCAAGGTCTTAGCCAGGGCAATGTGCTGGTCTCTCATAAGAGGACCGGCTCCATAAGCTCCACCTTTATTCCTTCCCTTGCCCCTCTGCTTCTTCCATCAATCTTGGGCCTGTGTTGCCCTGTGGCACTATGGGAACATTTCTGCAGGGGCTCTTGTTCCAGTTGGAGCATGTCACTGTAGCAGCTTCTCTGCCTGGAGGTCCCCCCTGATCCAACACTTTTTTGATTAATTTCACCGATGCATCATTTCACTCCCCATGGGCTTACAAACCTAGTAAATGTAAAAGTGCTAAGGTCAGTAAATGAATAAAGAAGTGATCATATCAAAAGCATTCTTCTGATCAGAAATTGTTTATGATTACTCTTGATATGGTAAAGAGATCTGTGGAAGCCATTTTATATGTATGGTGTTTAAAAGATTTTAAGGCTGATTGATTTTTTAATCTTAATTAGAGATTTGAATTCTGGTTATGCCACTTTCTAGTTGCATGACTTTAGGAAACTTATTTTAACTTTTCTAAGCCTCAATTGTATCATCTGTGAAAAGGGGATGATAAGAATTGCATGGAGTTGTTAAATCTGTTCTGATGTTAGGTAAAGATTAATTCTCTCCCCTCAGATAATCCTCAAATGAATACAGATGTTTAGGTAGAACATAGACAAGAGAAGGAAAGTATTAAAAAATACTAAATTAAATTAAAAATATTAAATCTAGACTTAAATTCTTGGGGATCGTGTATTTTTTAAAAATTTTGTTGACATATAGTTGATTTATGATGCTGTGTTAGTTTCAGGTATACAGTAAAGTGATTCAATTATATATATACATATATATATATTGTGTATTATTTTTACATACAGGGTAAACATTAGGATTGCTGACAAGAGTAATGTTTAAAATTTGAGCTGAGCGTTCCATCCAACAATCGATTTGTCTTATGAATTAAAAAGGATTTCCCCATTCAGTCTTGGAAGACATTACGGAAGAAGCAGGAATTGGGGAGTCATTTAAATGACTCTCTGGAACTTTTATTCAGGCTAGAAAATTCCAATTGAGTCTCAATCCTGGTTTTAAAAATATGAGTTTTAAAAAGCTGATATAGCATCACCTATTAAAGGTAATTATTTTTACTTCCAATGAGGCACGGTATGATTAAACTTAACATTTTTTTCCCAATGAGTGTTGACTGGGTATAAATGAGAACATGATGTCCCAGCAAATGATAACTTTACATTTAAAATGGGTACAGCATCTTCACACTGTATATAATGGATAATGGTAACAAACAGTGGTGAGCAATTACTCTATTTTTAAATAAAATATAGAAGCAGTTGAAATGAAAAGTGGCATTACTATACTTAACGAACATTCTCTGTGTTCCTAAAAGATACACTAAATCTATGGAAATAATATATAATCTAGAAAAAACATGGTTTCTGTTTTCAGGCAATTAATACATACACACACAGACACAGAGACTGCATATCTCCATGAACTGGAAATTAGGTCAGTCCCCACAGCAACAACAAAATTCAAGAACTTAGGTGTATATAAAAATAGGTTGGAAAAACTCAGAATTTAAACACTAAAGGACATTGTACAAAATGGTTCTGTTTTCAAAGACAAAATCAACTCTCTGCATTCAATATGAGAATCAATTTCATTTAAAAAGCCACACTTCGATTATTTATATCCTGCCAAGAGCTGGTATGAACAAACTTTGTACTTGTCAACCTTATTTTGTATTTGTTAGGTACAAATATGTGTATATTCATAATATATATGTCCATGTATGTGTGTGTATATATATATATATATATATATATATATATCTGACTATACACATACACACATGGGCACGTGTAAGCAGAGCCACTGTTTTAGTCTATACATCCATACCATCCAGGGTAAACAATAATCCTTGCTAATACCAAGTGTCAACAGAAAGTGATTTAAGAAGGGGGCTAACATGAGAAAAGCTTGCTTTTACAGTAAAATTTTAACAACACAACTCTTTGGTCGCACCGTGGAAATATGTGGCTTTGTTTCCATGCACACTGTACTGAGAGATTCCATCTGGTCAGCAACGCTCATGTGTATACTTTGGAAGTTTTGTTCAAGTTTCATAAATCTTGTCATATATCAGGTTATCCTCAGTACCAGCCAAAGTAAATAATCTACAGCCAGAAGAGTGAAAGATCATTTATGCCCTAATTACGGATCAACGTTCTTCCTCAGCCAATGCCACGGCTCTCCTTTCATTAATCAGGCTTTTGGTGACTAACATCAATTGATGTTAGAAGGAGTATTCTGCGAACAAGTTTCAGAACATAAACTCTTCTGGAATTACAATATTTAATTGTTTGAGTGACAGTCAAAATAACCCTTGTGTGGCTATTTCTTTTTAATAATTGCAATATTGAGAAATGAGGGAAACCTAAGAAACTTCTGAAAGAAATGTCAATCTCGGGATCTTGGGAATGCTTGTAAATCCTCTTGCCCCCGTTACCCCTGGCTAAACACGATCCAGCTTCATGCTCGAGTTTGATGGGCCCCCCCACCTGCCATTTTCAACTATTAATCTCATTGCGCTTCTCTGTCTTGACACTAAACCACTCAAAACTTAACATTACTCAGACTCTAGAAACACAGATTCTTTGTGTTTTTGTGTGAAAGCTGCTTTAATCTAGACATTTCCTTTACAAGCCTGTAAAACTGAGATGGAATTATGACCTCCTATAGGATGGCTTTAGGGCTCTGATGTGTTCAGTGACTCCCGTAGGGTCCATCTACACACTGGTTTGGCATTTCAACTGCATCTACTTCTTGTACCTGGGATGTGTTTAGTGGTACTCACATCCCAGGTTTTGCTTCTATGGCCGTTTCTTTCTCATTACCCTCATCCAGGAAATGTGTCCGAGGCCAGCACGTGTGTCCCTCTTTGGCTAGTTCCTGTTTCTTGAATTCCCGGGGAGAAGAGCTTGCTTGTTCCTCATGGCCTGTATCACCTTGTTTGAACAAAATTCACTTTTTTTTTTTTTTTTCTTGCGGTACGTGAGCCTCTCTCTGTTGTGGCCTCTCCCGTTGCGGAGCACAGGCTCCGGACGCGCAGGCTCAGCGGCCATGGCTCACGGGCCCAGCCGCTCTGCGGCATGTGGGATCCTCCCGGACCGGGGCACGAACCCGTGTCCCCTGCATCGGCAGGCGGACTCCCAACCACTGCGCCACCAGGGAAGCCCCAGAACAAAATTCACTTTAAGCGATATGATAATGAGAGTAAACAAGCCTGATGTAAACAGACTTGAGGTTTTATACAAATTCATTCATTCATTCAGTAAATATATATTGGGTCCCTACCACCTGCCAGCATTAATGCAGTGGTGACTGAGACAGTGTGCTTGTTCTCCTGGAAATTATATTCCAGTGGGGAATGATAGGTAATAGACACATCTATACATAACATAGTTTCTGATATTGGTGAGTACCATGGAGAGAATAAAACAGAGTGTGTTTATTGAGAGAAAGGGTTTGGAGAGCGACAGTTTAATACGAGGTAGAATGATTGGGGAAGACCACTCTGAGAATATGACATTTGAATTGAGTGATAAGAAAGATCTAGGTGTGTGAGGGTGTGGGGACATTGTAACCACAGGGAACAGCAAGTACAAAGGCCTGGCATCAGGAAATTGGGGTATTAAAGAAAACTCTATAAAAGCCAGTGTGGATTTTGCACTGTAAACATAAACTCGCTGGATAGCAGCTTTGGCATTTCCACTAGTGGAGACCTTTGATGCGGAGCGTGTGGGCACACCAGTGTTTTGAAGGCAACATCTAGACCCTGTGACATCTAATTCTGACTCTCAGAGTAGCCAGGGTCCAGCTAGCCAGGTACTTAGCTATTGGCTTTCTCTGATTACTTCCCCTGCATCTCACCCAGGACCCAATCATCAAGAAAGCTAAAATCAAAACTGAGCTTCTCCCAGATACAATCTATGAGTCAGAAGTCAATGGCTCATTTATCTCCTATAGCAAAAGACCAATATATGGTGGAAAGAAAGGAGCTGGTTTCCTGGTAGCAGTTTTTCTTCCAATCCTTTCCATCCCAACCCTTCCCCCAGCTCCCTGCCTTCTAATAATTTGTCTTTTTGTCATAATTTGGTACTTTCTTTCCCTGTCAATGCTGTTCTTTGTGCTTTTAAAAAATATTGTCTACTGGTATAAAATGATTGAATTAATACAATAATAGAGTTATTTTCCATTGACGTCTCTAACACTCCTAGTTTGTGTCTCTAATTTGGGAACACAAGGACTACTCCTGTTGATCCAATCTTTGACTAAAATTGACAGAGAATTGTGCCTTTAAAAAAAATTAACATTGCATTACTCATCCTTTCATTGGGGCTGCCAAAGTTTCAGTTCCTGGGCTACATGAAGAGGGATGAACCCACTGTGGTCCTTACCATCATGGCTCTCATGACATACAGGGGACAGACACACAGAAGGTGACTGCATGGTAGTGTAAAGAGGTATGTGTGAAATCTTAGGACAGCTAAAAGTCAAGTCATTAACCCTGGAGAAATGGGAAGGCAAGTTAGAGAGTAGAATTAGAGAGCAGCTAGAGTAGCTGACTAGCTTCCAGCCCCTCAGACACTTCTGGTTCTGGCTCACTACCAGGAGTTCATTATTAGATCCAACCTAACCTTGCAAGCTTATGGGAAGATGCCACATTCTTTGGTATTTACATTAATTCCTTATCAGTCACATAATTGATGCCCTTGCTTTCCTGAACCACTGAATGATCTATGGCTGCAGTTACTCAATTATTATTTTCAACACAACTGATAACACTACTTTATAATTTCGTAGTCCTTCAACATGAAGCCTGGCTCCGGGTTATGACACAAATTGATGTCACAAGTTTTATTATCTTTGCTTTCTGACTAAGCCGTCAAGGACAGGTGAAGAAAGACTCCTAAAGATTTAGTTGATGTTTATGATGGGCAGCTGAAACATGAATGCCGGAAAACGAAAAGGCAATTACAGACAAGGTTTCTACAGGTCCGATGTGGAAAAGAAGCCAGAAATTTATTTAAATCCTTCTCACTCAATACCTGTTTTCACCTAAGGGGTTCATTTGAAGAATGAGAGGAGGTTTCATCTGGTTCGTACAGACTTTGTTCGTAGTCTCTAAATATCACGGTGTTAATTTTGAACCAAGAAAATAAAAAGATGATATCAATACATTTAGGGCCTGTAATTTTGCCAACCCACGACAACAACAGAAAAAGCAGCTAAAAAAAGTCATTTGTAAAGCTTTTTTCAAAACATTTAATTGCATTCAGCATGTTAGTAGCTAGTATAAGTAGTGAATAACAAAATCCACTTCTGTGTGTAGATGCAGCCATGGGAAGTAAACAACATCACAGGACATTTGTAGAAAAATAGTAAGCTAAAAGGTATGTATTTGTAGTGCATATCCTTTCATCTAAGCATTCCACTTATGAAAACATCTCTCTCGGCAGGGGAAGGTGGAAGTGTGTGGGACAGATTTAGCTATAAGAAGGTTTATGGAAGCAATAGTAGTAACAGGAAAAAAATGAAAACCTAAATGTCCAATAAGAAAGGATCAGTTAATAAATTCCACATAATGGAAAATTATGCAGATATTATAGCAATTTATTATGGAAATATATGCATGATATATTTTTAAAAGGAAAAGAAACAGACTGAAATATAGGATGTACGGATTGCACCCTATGAAATTCTTGTTTTTGTAGTTTAAGGTGGTTGAATATGAGTAATCTGTTATCAAACTAAAATATGATCCCATTTTTGTAAATAATAAAAATAAAACTATTGAATATATGTGTGTGCATGCACGTAATTCTGAAAATATATTTGCCAAGGTTTACAATAGTTATCTTCAAGATAATAGGCTTAATAGGTTTATTATAATTATTAATTTTTATAATTATTATAATCTTTACTCTTTCATTTTTTTCAGACCTTTCTTTAAAGGGAATAGTCTTTTATAATAAGAAAAAAACAACGAAATACACTCCAATTTGAAAACATTTACAAAGGAAGAATTTGCTGCCACAAATTTGTATCCTTTTCATTCAGTGATAACTCCTTCTGCTATTATCTTTCATTCAGCCTTGATTCCTCTTCACTTTACGATAGTAAAAGGACACATCCTTCATCCTAGTGAAGGTATTCTAAAAAATAGCCAGCCAGCAAAATGTGAACAAAGAAGAAAGAATGCATGGTCTGAGGCCAGTTAGCTGACTTGTACCTTCAGTGAACCAAAATATTCTCTTCCCAAGCAATATCAAGAATTTGGTCAAGAATTTGGTTAACACACACACACAGCACCCACACATTGGTCAAGTGCATGTTTTGAGTTATTTTTAGATAATTGCTAGTTGGTATAGTGTATAGAAGTGCTGGGTGTCTTCTAGGAACAACAAACTAAGGACAAAAAATAATCTATTTATATTCCAAATTAGTGGGAAACTGGGTTCAGCTCCCAAGTGCCATGGCATCCTTGCTCTCACCTTTTCTTCCACCTAGTTCTGTGACTTGACTGCTTTGGGGCTTGGATATCTTGGCAGAAGCTCTGTGTAGCCCCATCCACATACTCTATGGTTGTGGAAATTCAGGCTGCAACTCAATCAACTCTTTTGATACCTACTATTACCTCCCTGAAGCCACTTGCTCTCTAAGAATACTACAGACTTCAATTTACATTTAGCCCAATTCCTAGTGTACTTACACCTACTGTTATGACCACTGACAAATGTAAAATGATGATCACAGTTATGGCCTCGAGAAAGTGCAAGATCTTCAATCAGCGAGGAAAAATTAGATTATCTTCACTTGACTGTTCGTCCTACCAAAATAGTAGGTTCATATTAGAGAAAATTTGTTTAAAACATGAACCAAAATATTTTTTGTAGATCTGATGACAATTTCCTTTTGACCACATGGGCTGATTGTTTGGGTACCATAAAAATTAGTCAGCAGAACTCAATTATTTCACTGATTTCCACAAGAAACCCTTGCCCATCTAGCATTTCATAATTTGAGTCAACTTTATTGAAGATATTGATATAGTCACATTGTTCCAGTGTACCTATTTCTTTTCTCAAATTCCCACCTGACATCTCTGTTTTTCTGATTCTAGTAGTTATCAAACGTTTTTTTAAAGTATAGTAATCACCTGTGAAGTTTGTCGAAAATGAAAATTGTAAGATTCATGTCTTGAGATGTTGGTCCAATAGGTCTGGGGTAAGTTGAATAACTTGCATTTTGATCAGGCACCCCAGAGATTTTGATGCCTTGTCAAACTGGGAAAAGAATGCTTACAGTCCTTCCTCTACCAAATGGCCCAATGACATTTTCTGCCCTCTTTCACCCTGCCTCCAAGTGACCAACCCTTCTGGACCCTTTAGGACACTAGATATCCCTCCATATCCCCTAATATTAATTCTTATTCCTTTTATTATGAAGGGCAAGTTCACAATCACCTTGGTTTTCTGAGAGTTTTCTTAGCCACTATCCCAAGAACTTTAAGGGGCAAACCCTTTCCAAGAGAGTGTTTCGGTTCCTTACATGAAGTTACAAGCTCCCTTAATCAGATAATTAACAGATATTCTAATTCAATGAGTAATGGATGTGTTGGGCTTTTTAACCTCAAAGGCTAATTTCAGTGATGTTCACTAATATCTGTGACTATATCCTTAGAAACCAAGAATTAGTTTCATCAGTTTTGTATTCAGTGTATTTTTTGTCAGCATTTACTCCAAGACATAAACAGGTAATATCAGAAATCTGAACTCTCTGCTTAAGATTTTTTATGCACTTAGAAAATAATAGCTGTGGCAGTTCCCTCCACCCCCTACTGCTTAATGAAGAATTTGGCTCTATGAGTAAAAAAATGCAGAACATGGAGTCCACCTGCTTCCACCTCTCAGCCAGAGAACTTTCCCTCTATTAAAGTTGAACTACAGAGTTCTGTTTCCCAGGATTCAGAGATCACTGGCCCAGCTGTGATATGCAGTCTCAAAACACAAAACATCTGGAGAGAAGATATGAATAGTTCATCTTTACTTATTTATGTTTGAAAGCTGAGGCAATGTTTATGGAATAAAGAATTTGTTTAAATGAATGTCCGAACATTATGAATTCCTTGTCACACTTTATCTGGCTTCACAACTGATGTAGTGAACCAGAACCTCTCTATACATACACTCATAGATATATGCATATACATAGGCATATAGCCATAGAGCTATATAGCCATATATGCATGTATATATCAAGAGAGAGATTGATCTTCCTCTGTTATATACTTAGGGAAATCTCTGAACACATTAAGGTCACTGTATTCATTTTTCTCAAATCTAAGGGTAGACTGGAAGAATGGGATATGAGTACAACATGAAAGTAATATTTTTACAACATCATGGCTATTAAGAACCTCACATTCTTTGAGTGGAACGTACAATTTGAAATTAAAGTCTTAGAACTGAATAATCTTCTTACAAGAAAAAATGTTCTCATAACTTTGTTACCCAAAATACTTTTGACATTCTGTGTAAATAAATTTGGTGCCTTTAATTTAAAAAATTCTTTGGAGGAAAATTATTGTTCTCTAAACAAATTTCAAGCTTAACTTTTAAACTTATTCTGTATTCACATCTTAAGTATCTAGAATAATTTTAATTATGGTTGAGTAAATACATAAATTTTAGACCAATAATTAGAATGTAACTATAAATAACTAGGCCTATCTGTTTAGACTTATATTAATTTATTGTCTAATTAGCTTAAGTAACAACCAATAACCTTTCAATAAATATTTATTAGACACAAAAAACGCTTTTGAAAGACAATTCACCATTTTTTGTTCAACTTAAAATCATAATTGCGAGGGAAGCTCTGTGCAGAGCAGTTTGGGATACATATTGATGAAAATATAGAGAACTGTGTTATGTTCCTGGAAAATTGTGGGCAAACAGCTTTGACCAAATTATTGTCTTGACCTCTCTCAATCTGGTTTATCAAAATAACTGAACATTCTTTGTAAACTGTATTCCTAGCCTCTGAATTAATCATGACTTGTTCAGAGAAATAATCTGCAATCCTGACTGTGTCCTGACTGAAATTTGGACCATCCGAAGCCTCAGAGCTTCAGTGCATTTGGTTCCTGGTAGTCTTTGATGTATCTTCCCTCCATGCAACGTTTGGGTGGTGGGGAGGTTCACTTATTGACCAGCCATTGACTGACTTTGGGCCAGTGAAGTACACAGATGCAAGGGTGGTCTGCAGAGGACCAAATCCTCAGCTCTCAAAGCCATTCATCAGTGTCAATAGATTATTTCTTGAGAGTCGTATCAAATTTATTTGTATTTCTTTTCATCCAATTAAAAAAATAATTGAAATAGTCTTAAGATATGTGTCTTAAAACTTTGATTTTAAAAATGCTAAACTCTCTATTCCTAAGTTTCATAGATATTTACTTCAGTATCTCATGTGACATCAAGAGATCCAGTAACCAGTTCCTTCTGTGACTCCTATTTGTGTATCTTTGTTCTCCTGTTTAACTCTAAATTAACATATTTATGAGTATCTGTGTATATGCATGTGTGCACACGTTTGTGTGAGTTCACAGTGATTACTTTGATGAATGTTAATTTATATCAATTGAGGTGAAATAAAATGAGAAAAATCACATTTTGTTTTCCCATTTAAAGTTTTATTTTTGGTACTAACTACTGCATATGTTTGTGCATTAATTTATTCTAGGTTTCTGTGTTTTATCTGAGTGATCTTTGCTACCTTAGGGTTTAGAACAACATTGCAGGCATTAAACGTTTTCATGTTATATAAGGAAATTAATTAGTCAAAAAAATGAAAGCTATACCTTATAAGATTATTTGCATCTTACAAGTCTAATTTTGCTCAAGGACGTTCAAGTTAGGGCAACAATTTGATTTGATTGGATTTATTAATGGCTCTATATCTACAAATAACAAAAGTTTGCCTTGACAACTAAAGTGCAAGGACTATTACAAATATTTTAACCTTATATATTCTTTGGCATTTAAGTGCCTTTAACATTATTAAGATACACAGTGTTTTTATATACATATCTCTACCCCAATTAATTATAACTTTTTAGAATTAGCCCTTAAAAATCTACATGAATAGGAACAAAGTCTTCTATCATTTTATAACTCTCGCATTGCTTCAGATAATGCCTTACACACAGTTTTTATTAAACGGGTGTGTGTCGAACTTCTCCAGCCATGGTTGGAAAGATCAGTCAATGATTTAGAGATTATAGCCAAGAGTTCGGCAGATGGTAAAATGCATAATGAAGATAAAAAATTCATTGCACAATAACAATTTCTGCTTCCAGCAATGGTGGACTAGTTCATCTTAGTCCAAAACTGCTTATGGCAATAAAAATGCTGGAAAAAAATACTAAAAAAATCTAGCTGAAGACATCAGAGAGATACAGGATAGAGGCAGGATAGACTTGCTAACATGCAGGAAAGAGTGAATCTCTGAGTTTTTTATGGCTGGGAAGGAACCCTGATTTAAGACTCAAATTTCTGACTATGATAGAGTAACAGAGGCTAGATTTATCTATCCACCTAAAGCAATCAAAAACTATGAAAATATATAGTACAGTGATTTTCAAGACACTGGATACAGGCAAAAAAATCAGTAATCCCTGAGTGATGAGAAACAGACAAGGTGAACTCTACAAGTGCCCAACTTTCTGCCTTGAGAAAATTTCCAGTCTGTGGGACAGGAAGGAGAAACAGGCAAATCCTGGTGGACTCCCTGAGTTGGGGAAATAGAGCTGAGAGTGTAGGGAGACCAAGGCAGCTAGATTTCAGAGAATAATGGAGAGAAGTAACATGCAAGAGAGAGCCATAAATAAATAAAAATGCATCCCATGTTCTTGAATTGGAAGATTTAATATTGTTAAGATGTCAATAGTACCCCAAATGATCTACAGACTCAGTGCAATCTCTATCAAAATCCCAACGATGCTTTATGCAGAAATAGAAAATCCATCCTAAAATTCATATGGAGTCTCAAGGAATAGCCAAAATAATCTTGAAAAAGAACATAAAACTGGAACTCACACTTCCTCATTTCAAAACTTACTACAAAGCTACAGCAATCAAAACAATGCGGTACTGACATAAAGATAGACATATAGACACACAGAATAGAATAGACAGCCCAGAATTAAGTCCTCATAAATAAAAAACCACAGTGAGATAACACTACACACCTAGTATAACTGCAAAAAAGAAAAGAAAAACATGCAATACCAAGTGCTGATGAAGTTGTAAAGCCAGGGGGAATTTCACACGTAGCTGGTGGAAATATAATATGTATAGGAAAAATGTTCACTATGTACAAAAGTACAGTATAAAGTGTACTATGGACAAATGTGGCAACTTTTGAAATGAAGTTAGACATGCATTTATAATTTTACCCAGAATTTTCACTCATAGTTGATTACCTTGGAGAAAAAAATAACTTAGGTTCACAAAAGTACCTGAATGTGAATGCTTAGCTGTAATTGCCAAGAAACTACTCAGATGTCTTTCAACTGGCGAATGGATAAAAGCACTGTGGTGCATCCAAACAACTGAATCCTAACTACTTAGCCATAAAATGGAACAAAATGTTGATTCACACAACAGTGGATGAACCTCAAATTCACTTTGTTTAGTGAAAGAATTGAGGGCCAAAAGGTTACATATTATGTAATTTGATTTGTTTGGCATTCTGGAAAAGGCAAAACTATAGTGAAATTACAAAGCAGTGGTTGCTAGGAGTTAGATGTTGCATAAAAGTTGATTACAAAGTAGTTGGAAAAAAGCTAGGGAATAATAAAACTGTTCTATATCATTATGGTGGTGGATAAAACTTTATGCAATTATCAAACCCATAGAACTATCACACTGTTTTCCAAATGACTGCACCATTTTATGTTCCTACAAGCAGTCTATGAAGTTTCTGATTTCTCCATATCCCGATCAACACTGGTTATTATCTGACTTCTTTATTATAGCCATCCTAATGAATATAAAGTTGTATCTCACTGCGGCTTTGATTTGTATTTTCTTGATAACTAACGATGTTGGAAATTTTTTATGTGCTTATTGCCAATTGTACATACATACGAGAGATATGTGTATTTGAGTGACTAATAATAAAACTTATTCTCTTTCCCATAAATATACTGTACCAACTTCCTATCATGATATTAAAGATCTAGTAAGAAAGAACTAAATATTTATTCTGATCATCACACTCTTCCAAGGCATTGTTGGAAGACATTTCAAGATTAAAGGATATATAGGGGGAAAACTATACATAAAAGCTTCTAATCACACCAAAGTCTTTACGTGAAAGCATAGGGAGTGGAGAAAACAATATTGTCAATACTCAGAACTTGTTACATTAAGACACAAACTGGAAGATACAAACAAATTCAACAATATGGAAAGTATTTCTATTACTGAAGACACTTTATTCAAATGTTGATCAGTCCCCCTTGAAATAGTATTTATTTACTTAGTTTATCAGCGTATGTGAAGTGGTTGGGATCTCGATTTTTGTTGAAGTTTGAATAGAATTATTATGCAGACAAAGGTTCACAGAAGTGTGCTTTATGTTGGCTAAAAGCTTATTTGCATATTATGCATTTTCTAATAATGTCTCCTATTGAAAACAGATTCTTGTTTTCTCAAGGCAATATTTAGAAGTCATATCTTCAGCTTTTAATACAAAATCATTAAGCCACTCAAATAATTTAATATTTTCAGTCCTCCCATTTCAGACCAAAGGATGGGAGGAGAAACAAATAACACTGAGAAGGGTTATGATCAAATTCTTTTTCCCCCTCAATGTAAATAAAAAGTCCAAGTCACACAGAGGGAAGTTCTGGTAGAGACATTCTAATATGTCACTCTTTTGACTGCCAAAAGGAACAACTAATTCTTCTGATAAATGAAGGTCGGCTTTAAAAAGATTATTTATAACTAAATAAAGACTTAAAACATATACTAAGTGTCTCATGGGATCAAATTTTTTTTTTTTTCGGTACGCGGGCCTCTCACTGTTGTGGCCTCTCCCATTGCGGAGCACAGGCTCCGGACGCGCAGGCTCAGTGGCCATGGCTCATGGGCCCAGCCGCTCCGCGGCATGTGGGGTCTTCCCAGACCGGGGCACGAACCCGTGTCCCCTGCATCGGCAGGGCTACTCTCAACCACTGTGCAACCAGGGAAGCCCCGGGATCAATTTTTTTTTAAAGGAAAAGCAGGTAGAAGATTTTTTTGAAGGTTACAAGTAAAGCAGTAGGATGTTTCCAGGAACCGCCATAACAAACGCTTAAAATCACTATTTGGAGTTAGAAGAAACATACCCTAAAAAGTTACATAATGCCTTATGGCTATCTTTGGGTTGGAAACTTTTATGTTTCTGAGTGCATATTGCAGGCAAAGAGTTAAGTCCAAGGTCCCTTTCAGCTTCCTCCAAAGTTCAAACAGGCTTACCTTGTGCTAGTATTAGCCTTCCATTATTCACAAATATCTCAATGGAAATTAATAGACAGAGACTTCCTGGTGGTCCAGGGGTTCGGACTCCATGCTTTCACTGACAAGGGCTCGGGTTCAATCCCTGGCCATGGAACTGAGATCCCACAAGCTGCATGGCACAGCCAAAAAAAAAAATCGATAGACCTCCAACAAAATGAGGATAATGGTGAGATGTTTACTGCCGAATGATCTTTGGATAGCAAATAGCCAAGATTTCTCTAATTTGTTTTAAAACCTATCTGTTCTATATAACTTTTGGTAAATGATCTAATGTACATCTAAAGTATAAACCAGCTGAAATAGTTCTCTTAAGGACAAATATAGAATTTCTTTCAAGAAGGAACACAAACAAAACCTCGTTCAGTAAATAAAAACATTTCTCTCAAAGTAATAAATACTTTTTGTAGAAATATAGTCATTGAAACAGCATGGTACTGGCATAAAGACAGACAAATAGATCAGTGGAACAGAATAGAGAGCCTAGAAATAAATGCACCTATGGTCAATTAATTTACAACAAAGGAGGCAAGAATACACAGTAAAGAAAAGACAGTCCCTTCAATAAGTGGCGCTGGGAAATCTGGATGGCTACATGTAAAAACAAATGAGATTAGAACATTTCCTCACGCCATATACAAAAATAAACTCAATATGGTTTAAAGGCCTAAATGTAAGACCTGAAACCATAAAACTCCTAGATGAGAACAAAGGCAGAAATCTCCCTGACATCAATCATAACTATAATTTTTTTGGACCTGTCTCTTAAGGCAACAGAAGTAAAAGCAAAAATAAACAATGGGACCTAATTAAACTTAAAATGTTTTGCACAGCAAAGGAAACGATTGACAAAAGGAAAAGACGACCTACTGAATGGGAGTAACTATTTGCAAATGATAAGTGGTCAATATCCAAAATATATAACTAGCTCATATAACTCAATATCAAAAAACCAAACAACCCAATTAAAAAAGTGGGCAGAAGACCTGAATAAACATTTTTCCAAAGAAGACACACAGATGGCCAACAGGCAAATGAAAAGATGCTCAACATCACTAATCATTAGAGAAATGCAAATCAAAACTACAGTCAGGTATCACTTCACACCTGCTAGAATGGCTAACATCAAAAAGGCCACAAATAACAAATGTTGACAAGGATGTGGAGAAAAGGGAACCTTAGTATACCAATGTAAATTGGTATAGGCACTATGGGAAATAACATGGAGGTTCCTCAAAAAACTAAAAATAGAAATACCATATGATGCAGCAATTTCACTCCTGGGTACATATCAGGAAAAAATAAAAACACTAATTTGAAAAGATACATGCACCTCAATGTTCATAGCAGCATTATGTCCAAAAACTAAGATAGGGAAGCAAGCTAAGTGTCCATCAACAGATGAATGGATAAATAAGATGTGGTCATATATATACAATAGAATATTACTCGCTCATAAAAAAAGAATGAAATTCTGGCATTTGCAGCAATGTAGATGGACCTAGAAAGTATCGTGCTTAGTGAAATAAGTCAGAGAAAGACAAACACTGTATGCTGTCATTTATATGTGGAATCTAAAAAGTAAAACAAATGAAAGTATATAACAAAACAGAAACAGACTCAGATATAGAGAACAAACTCATGGTTACCAGTGGGGAGAGGGAACAAGGGAGGGGCATGATGTGGGTACAGAATTAAGATGTATAAATTACTGTGTATAAAATAGATAAGTGAAAGGATATATTGTACAGCATAGGGAAAATAGCCATTGTTTTACAACAACTTTAAATGGAGTATAATCAATAAAGTTGTCAAATTCCTATGTTGCAAACTTGAAATTAATACAATCTTGTAAATCAACTATACTTCAATAAAGAAATAATAATTCTGAAGTTTTGGTAGAGATCAACATGATTTCTAAGTATATCTTGGAAGGGAGAGTGAAAGAAAATAGATTGAACAGTGAAAGAGGGTGATTTGAATTAGTATGATAGTCTCTCAATGTAAATGTAATATGTTCTTTTCCAGAGACCAACTCAAAAGTCCTCTTATGGCTCCACAGTTCAAAGGTTCTATTCTGGTTTTCCTTCAGCAATTTCTGCTTTTGATACTCACACTTCTAGTAAGGCTGAGGCTAAAAGTGTTGGCCCTGGGTAGCTTCTTCTACTTCACTTTATGTCTCTCTTTTTTTCTCTGTGTCTGTCTCTTTATCTCTCTCTTTTATATTATTGCTCACTTTTTTTCTTTACTTCATTGAGAGGTAAAGTCTTGCCCATTTTATACTAATAAGAACTAAACCATTGCTATCTACCATTCCTCCCAGCTCAGATGTTTGTGATGGCATACAGAATCCTATTTAGAAATATTTCCTTTCTTCTTACTTCCTACTCTTTCTTCCCTCCCACCATCACTTCCTTCCTTCTTTCCTTCCTTCCTTTCTTCCTTCCTTTTTAATCAAAAACTTATAGACCCAAGAGAGATGGGAAGGTAGCATTATGGCACTCAAGCAAGGAAGCACTCAACAGATTCAGATGTTTGCTACGTGCAGGGACTTGTACATATAAATAATTATGTTGAGGATACCAGGAGTCAGTGTTCTCACTGTCAGAGATAAGAGATACAAATACAGAAAGGGGGAAGTTAAAATAAACCCTGTGGTTTTGTATTGGTAATGAAGAGATTAGTATAAACTGTATATACTATGTATAATTTCCTAGTGCTGTCCACTAAGGGAGACTAAGGTAGTGGCAACCCAGTAGCAATAGCAACACTTATCACCCAACTATTGGTTTCTATTTACCATTCTCCACTAGAGGAACTAGGACTCCTTGGAAAAATGGCTGTCTCCAGGGAAAAACAAGATGGACTGAAATAACTTTGGGGGCCAGAACGTAAGGAAGGGCCTAAAAAAATGATAGAATCATGTCAAAAGAATACAGATATTTTCTTGAAGGAATTCTCATTGCCTAAATCTGGGACAATTTTAGCATTACAATAAATTCTGATAGTAGTGGACAATAATAATTGTAACAAAATAGGATTCTGCCGGTTTACACGGATATAAATGATAAATAGCTTCACCTTACAATAAAATGTCAACTAATAAATGAGATCAATATTATTATTTCAATTTTACAGCTAAGGAAACTGAAGCAACCTGTGCCTTGGAGAGGTTAATCAACTTTCTCTTTGTCATACAACTAGTAAGTGTTATAGTCAGGCCTAAACTCAAATCTGTCTGACTCTAGACTCCAAGTTCTTAACCAGTACATTTAGTTTTCTATTTCTAATCTTATGACTTTCAAAGCAAGTCTAGACCTCTTGGCATGATTGCTGGCTTTCTCTGAAGGTTTGGCAACAAGCTCAGTAGTTGTAAGCATGTAATGAAGCTGTGGGTCCAGTAGCCATCATTATAAACTAAACCCACCTTTCATGTTTCCCCAAACACTCCTTTGTGTCCTACTCTTTACACAACCTTCCCCAACTTGTGACCCAAATGCTGTGACTGAACATTCATACCCATAACATTTTCCAGGTTTGGATTTTGCTTTTAGGAGTTGGAATTACTGTTGATATAATTTCTTTTTTAAGAGCTCAACAAAACCTTTTTTTGAGAGAACTCAGTTAGCAGAGACCAAATTCATTCCCTACTCTCCCTCGGCTCCAAAAGAGTAGAACCAGCCAGCAACTCAGACCAGAGAACATATTTTGTAACAGACCCTCAGCAAGCTTTGTATAAGACACCAGATGCCAGCCAAAGACAACCTCTCCTCATGTCTCCCATGCTAGAACTTTCCTTTCTAATTACAGTAAAAGGTTTGCAGGCATACAGATGTTAAAAATAAAATTAGACTTGTTCGAAACAGGTTCACTCTTGAAATAGGGCAAATTAGATGTAGTCTGGGTTTTTGATACCATTTAACTGGCTGGCTAGCTAAGACTTGGTGCCTACACAGCACAATAGCGCTGACATTTAAGAAAAGGTCTTTTCGTTTGATCACATGATCCTTAAACCCACTAATTGACACACAGCCATATGCCATTCTCCATAACACAACTTGGCAATAGCCTGCATTTCCTGCTCTGAAATATTGAGATTCTAAGCCAAATACGTGAGAGAATTAGTCATGGACTTTGTTCCTCTTTGACTTCATAAGTTAAAGGTAAGTCTATGAATGTTAATAATCACAATTACAGGTCTTGGTGCACAACGTTAATGATACAGTATCGTATAGCCTAGCTTTATAACATTACGAGGTAGAGTTCTCAGCCAAAACCCACCACCACTGGATTAAGAACCTGTGGGGTGCTGAGCACTTAGGAATTTGCCAGTTTCCCCTTCCTCTATTCCTCTTTTCAACTACATAATAGATTCATTTTTTGTTTCTTAATTTTTATTGGGGTGTAGTTGATTTACAATGTTGTGTTAGTTTCAGGTGTACAGCAAAGTGAATCTATTATACATATACATAATATCCACTCTTTTTTAGATTCTTTTCCCATATAGGTCATTACGAAGTACTGAGTAAGGTTCCCTGTACAATACAGTAGGTCCTTATTAGTTATTTTATATATAGTAGTGTGTCTGTGTCAATCCTAATCTTCAAATTTATCCCTCCCCCGCCCTTATCCCCAGTAACCATAAGCTTATTTTCTACATCTGTAACTCTATTTGTTTTATAGATAAGTTCATTTGTAGTCACTTTTTAGATTCTACATATATGATATCATATGCTATTTGTCTTTCTCTGTCTGACTTACTTCACTCCCATAATAGATAATTCTTAAAAGAAAAAAAAATATTTACCATTCACAGTGTAAAACCAAAATAAATACAATGCAAGTAAAGTGTAAATCACAAATCAGAGTGAAGTAGGTCAGAAAGAGAAAAACAAATACCGTATGCTAACACATATATATGGAATCTAAAAAAAAAAAAGGTCATGAAGAACCTAGGGGCAGGACGGGAATAAAGACGCAGACCTACTACAGAATGGACTTGAGGACACGGGGAGGGGGAAGGGTAAGCTGGGACAAAGTGAGAGAGTGGCATGGACATATATACATACCAAATGTAAAATAGATAGCTAGTGGGAAGCAGCCACATTGCACAGGGAGATCAGCTCGGTGCTTTGTGGCCACCTAGAGGGGTGGGATAAGGAGGGTGGGAGGGAGAGAGACGCAAAAGGGAAGAGATATGAGGATACATGTATATGTAGAGCTGATTCACTTTGTTATAAAGCAGAAACTAACACACCATTGTAAAGCAATTATACTCCAATAAGGATGTTAAAAATAAATAAATAAATAAAGCCCTATTCAGCTTTAAAAAAAGAAAAAGAAAGACGTATTTCATTTTAAGCTCTACTGATTCTTATCTTTAAGGTTTTTCAAAAATGCATTTCAAAAGGCATTTCTTAAACTGTAATAAAAAAATCAAATATAATTCTTCCACAGAAGATCTAAAATGAACATAAGTGATGCATATCTTAGAATGTAAAGTTTGTTTATGGGTTAAATAGAAAACTTTGGTTTTTCACTTGAACCGGAATACTATAAATATCTATCTCAAATAAGTGTGACTTGTAAGTTAAGGTGATATTCTTTTTTCACACCTGATGGGAAGGTGACCTAGATGATGATTTCTATCTCTTTTGTGTATTGTGACACACGGGACCTAGAGCACGTGAGCTTCGGTAGTTGCGGAGTGAGGGCTCAATAGTTGTGGCTCACGGGCTTAGTTGCTCCATGGCATGTGGGATCTTCCTGGACCAGGGATATAACCCATGTCCCCTGCATTGGCAGGCAGATTCTTAACCACTGTGCCACCAGGGAAGTCCATGTCTCTTAGATTTAACATTTATAAAATGAGAAGGCATCAAGATTTCAACTGCCATATCATTTATTTGTTATATTAGTAAATACACTAGGAATTACTCTTTTAGGAACTGATCCTTAAATATACTTGCACACATGGTGTATGTATAAAGTTATTTATTGCAGTGTTATTTTTTAAGACATAAAGATGGGAGAAAACATGAGAGCCCATTAAAAAGGGACAGTCGAATAATGTACATTTATACACTGGAATTGTGTGCAGGCATCATAAAACAACTCAGGAAAAAATTGAGGAAAAAATTGATGTTGAAATGATAAGATTTCCAAGGTATTCTATTAAGTGAGAAACCAAGGCACAGAAGAGTTTACATAGTCTGTCATCATTTGTAAAATATATATATAAATTTTTGCTTTCATGTACACAAAATAGCTCTCTGGAAGAGTAAGCAAGAAATTAATAACAATGGTTTAGAGATGAAAGTTTGTTGGACCTTTATGGGGTGGATCAGATCCATATATATTAAATTTTATGCCCTAAAAACAGAGAAAACGCATTTTAGTTTCCTCTAATACCTATGAAAAAAGTGACTATGGGATAGCATTTAAGAATAGTAAAAATTAATGCATATAAACTATTTTTATGAGCAAATATATCACATCGAAGCCTTAAAATGCGTAAAAAGAACAGAGCAGATCAATATGCCTATGAATATAAAAGTAAACCCTAAGTAATACATTATTAGAGGGAATCTAACAGTACGTGAAAAGAATACATATACCTGACCAAGTGGGGTTGATTGCAGGGGTGAAACAATACTGCTCTGTATTAGTACATTAAAAGGGAAAAATGATAAGCATGTCTACAGGTGCTGACAAGGCATTTGAAAAAGTTTTATATGAACTTTTGACTGAAAAAATGAACCTGGAATAAGAAAAGAAATACACAAATATTTTAAATAAAATAGGGAAAAGTAATACTTCCTAACAAAATGAGAATTGACACATATAAAATTTCAACTCTAAAGTCAATATATGCCTAATGGAAAAATACTAGATTCATTACCAGTAATATCCAGAACACCACCAAGTGGTCAATACCACCATTATTATCTGTCACTGTTTTTGAGGCACTAGCCATTGTAATGAGGAAGGAAAACAGAGGTAAAATTGTTCAAGTTGGAAAACAGAAGGTAAAATTATTATTTTTGATGTTGTGATTGTACACGTGGAAAATCCCAAAGACTTAACGATATATTGCAAACAGTAAGATAATGTACAAATGTGGATGAGTACAAAACTAATATCCCGGGACTTCCCTAATGGTCCAGTGGTAAAGAATCCACTTTCCAATGCAGGGCATGTGGGTTCGATCCCTGGTCAGGGAACTAAGATCCCACATGCCACGGGGCAACTAAGCCCGTGCACCACAACTACTGAGCCCAGGCGCCTCAACTAGAGAAAGAAAACCTGCACGCCACAACTAGAGAGAAGCTAACGTGCCGCAACTAAGATCCCGCATGCCTCAACTAAGACCTGACGCAGCCAAAAATAAAAATAAATAAATAAAATAAATATTTTAAAAATCTGATATCCCAAATCCAGGACCTTCCTATACAGGAAGAGCAACAAATTACAAGATATCATGGAAGAAAAGATCCCAATTACAATAGCAAAATAGTAACAATAGAAGATATAAGGAAAAAGCTAGATAAGCAGAATCTGTGATATTATAATCTATAAAAGGAAAACATTAAAAATAACACTGAAAGGCAAAAGGAAGACTTTAATAATTAGAAAAGATATATTTATTCAATAAGTTATGTCAAGGCTACTGAAAAGCTATTTTAAAAAACTGGATCCCTAACTTATACCATATGCCAAAATAAATGCCAAGTGGATCAAATATTTTATCATAAAAGATTAACAAAGAGGTAATAAAAAGAAAACATGGAAGGTTTAAAAACCTGATAAAAAATATCTAAAATATATATCATAGGCAATGTGATAAGTTCTTATCTATATAAAGAGCTCCTATTATCAAATAAGGAAAAAACAAGCCAATAGAAAACTAGGCAAGCAGCATGATCAGATAATTGTTAACAAAGAAGAATCACATGTCTTTTAAAACATGTAAAGTTAACCCCACTCAATATAAGAGTAACATAAAACTTACAACATAAGATGTCAATTTTTTTCACCTAAAAGTTTGACAAAATCTGAATGATTGTACACAATGAGTTTGGCAAAAGTGGCATTCTCATACAAGGCTGGTGGAAATATACATTTGCACAACCTCTATAGAATACAATCTGTCAAAATCTATCGAAATTTAAAATGCTTATTTGCTTTGACCCTGTAATTTGACGTCTAGGAACTTATCTTGCAGATACATTGACATATATGCATATATTTGTATGAATGATTGATGCTGCACTGTCATTAACAAAAATACAAAAATTAAAACTAAAATAAAACAACCAAAATCTCCATTAATAAAGAGTTATCAGTTAAGTAAATTATGGCGAATTCAAATGATATAAAACTATCCAAGTGTAAACAAGAATGAGTTAATTATATGCACTGAAATGGAAGGATTTCCTAGATAGAGTATTAGGTGAAAAAAATAAGGTATAAAAATATTTATCGGGCTTCTCTGGTGGCGCAGTGGTTAAGAATCTGTCTGCCAATGCAGGGGACACGGGTTCGAGCCCGGGTCTGGAAAGATCCCACATGCCGCGGAGCAACTAAGCCCGTGCGCCACAACTACTGAGCCTGTGAGCCACAACTACTGAGCCCACGTGCCACAACTACTGAGCCTGCGCTCTAGAACCCACGAGGCACAACTATGGAAGCCACGCGCCTAGAGCCCATGCTCCGCAACAAGAGAAGCCACCGCAATGAGAAGCCCGTGCAACGCAACGAAGAGTAGCCCCCGCTCCCTGCAACTAGAGAAAGCCCACGTGCAGCAACGAAGGCCCAACGCAGCCAAAAATAAATAAATTAAATAAAATAAATAACTACCAGGAATCGCTTGCAATGAATAAAAATATTTTTTAAAAAATTTATCATTTGGGTAAACAAATACATAATGTTATATGAAAGTGTATGAATGTATGTTGGCAGATAATGTATGAAAGATACATAAGAAACTGATATGAGTGCTAGCCACTAGGAAGAGGAACCAGGAAACTTACTTTTCATTATTTTGAGTTTTAAGAATTATGTACCATTTACATGTTTTACCACTCCATAAATATAATTCTTTTAAAAATTTATCAGTCAAGAGACAGAACAGTGAGTCAGTTGTGGCATGGCTGTCATGGAAGCAATCTGTTCATACCATTCTTACTTCAGCTGAGTTATCCTGTATTGGGGACATTAATGTTTACTTCAAGTATATTCAAAATATTACACTGTAATCCAATATTGAAAGCAAAGATGATTGTAATAGCAAAACAAAAATAGGCATAAGACAATTAAAACTAGTAGAAATTGCTGAATCTTTTGAAATAGAACCTAGGATTTCCCAAGGTGGAGAGTTTGATGTGACTGATGTAAATTTCACAAGGACCATCACTTAAGTACTCAACAACAGTCTGCCAAAAGCTTCTGACTGATATTCAAGAAAAGCTATTTAACTTTTGCATAAACCAGAGTAGTTTTCAATGTACGTTGAAATCACACTGCCTGAAAGGTGCTAAGGAGGTCAAGACTTCCAGCACGAGGTATGAGGAGCAGACTGCCACCCAGACATAACAAACACTGGTGATAGAAAGTGATAGTGAAGATTAGGAGGAAGGTTTACACACCAACTTAATCCGTGCTACTGAAGAATTAGTATGTAAATTTTGGGGGAAAAAAAGTGCATGTTTTGTGAGCTTTTTTGGCCAGCTGGCTACAGATCTTTGGACTCCTGCACACTGTCTGGTCTCCTGCACCTTTGGGGAAGAACCGTGGTCTCTAATTCTCTCTTTAAGCATTTGCCTTGTGCACTTATTACATCATCTCTTGAATTCTTCTCTTCCTTCTTACATTTTCTTATCAGTCCCTTGACCCAATCCATCCTCTGACCCATACCCACTGCTCCCATATCACCTCAGAGGTAGAGAATAGGCTTCCAAACCTTATTAAGTCAAGTTTCTAGAAAACCAGAGCACCTTATTCAACACTATGAATAAAATGAAAATGTTTATCAGTGATCACTGTGTTACAGATACAGTCAGACCAATACTGGGACAACAAAGAGCAAAAATAGACTTGGAGAGGAAAAAACTGTGAAATACATACACACACACACACACACACACACACACACACACACACGAACACTCGGGGAAGGACTTCCTCTCAATCATGCCTCCTTAAAGATAATTATTCACCACCAAAAATAATTTACTATTGGTTATTATTTTTTGTTTTAACTCTTTCAGAGGTCCTTAAACCCATTCTCACTTCCTAGCAAAACCCCCTAGGAAAAAGATGTAAACTCAAATCAGATTTCCTTTATCCAATCACTGTCTGAATTTCTTCATTGTTTTATTACATCAAATAAGTCCAAGTGTCTCCAACAAGGTTGTTTCTGCACCCTTTGACCGCACAGGCTTCAAATTCCCTATAAAGATGGCTTCCTATTTAATTCTGTTTTAGTTTCCTAGCATGGCATACCCTCATTTAGGTAAATAGCTTAATATAGAGGTGTCTCCTGTTACTATAAACTAAGAATCCTTCTCAATATTACATAACATTTATCTCCACTAAGACCTAATGAGCATTTATTTCCTATTTGCAATGTCATACATTTGAGAAAAAAACTTTTAAAAAATATTCCTAAGCCTGGGAATTTCCTAATATCTCAATATTTGATATGATACTTAAACCTAAAACATTTGTCTGCCGCTGCTTTTATTTGAATTTGGGATCCCATCTTTTTACGGAGATGCTTCAAATGGTCCTTTGAAGGTAAACAGATGATATGATTAACTATTTCCATTATGGAGTGGTTAAAGGCAGGGGAAGTGAGAACTAGAATCTCTCTCCAGAACTCCAGACCTGAATGTACACCGTCTACAAGGTATTTTCACCTGGTTGCCCCCAAGGGTTCTGACTTCACAGGAATTCCTCACAAACCAGTTCCTTCTCCTGACAGATTCCATTCAAGGACTGGCATCCATCTTGTAACTCCTCTGGTCTTTTTTAGCTCTTTCCTCTCTTGCCTAATAAATCCAGTAAATCATCAGTCTTGTTTGAAAAATGGTACAATGCACACATCCACCCCTCACACACTTCCACCCTACCACATACACATCCCTCTGTCTCTTTCCAATGAGATATTCATAGTCAGCCCAACAGCTCTCAGCTTAATTAATGATTTAATTTCCCTCTCAGACTCGAGGTTGCCCCCTCCAAGTTATTCTCTACATTACAACAGTCATCTTTCTTTCTGAATACATGCTTGTAATAAAAATAAAGCAGTGCATTCTCTACGTTTGAAATCTGATCACGTAACTCCCCCACTTAAAATCTCTAATACAATGCATTGTCTTCAAGAGCTGAGTGAAAATTCCAGCAGCTTTAAGGCTGTTCCTGAACAAGGCCCTGCTTATTACATCTCCAGCCTCATGTTTTATCCCTCTGAGTCCCAGACACATCCAGCTACATTAAGTCCCTCTCAATAGTCCAGACACTCTCTCCTGCCTCTAACCCTTTGCACATGCAGATACTCCTGTTTAACTGTCTGTTACTCAACATTCAGGTCTCAACTTGGATTTCATGTCTTCCAATGGCTTTTTCCAGACCCTCCCAGCCTGACATCTCTTTCAAGACTGGGTCAATAGGTCAAGGTCCCACCTATATGCTTCTGTAATAACCTATGTTTACCTGCGTCATATGAGATATTACCTGTATTACAAATTTCTTCTTTCTTACTCTGATTCACTCAGTAAATAACGAACAACTTGAACATAAAAAATAGCCACAAACCCAGCGGAATTCTTAGCTTATAGTAGAACAACAGTCTCCTCCTCACTGATGACCACAGTCTTGACAGGCACCTGACAAAGGAAAATATCTCTTCACTGATGCCAAAGGGGTTGGTAGGCAGTAAAATTCAATGACTCCTAAGCCTTGTACTAGGATCTTCACTCAGTATCTCTGGAAATGCAATGCCACAGGTCTGCGTGTAATGAACAGAAGGCAATCAGTGGGTGTCCCTGTCAAAAGGACTATTTCCAGCAAAGACAAGAAATGACGAAGGGGCATCCGCTTGCATATTTGCAGCCTCTGGTCACAGAGGAGTGAGGCAAGTACCCAAACAGGCCATGTTTCACGATATCTAAGGTGGGCTCTCAGTTGCATTAAATATTTATCAGCCAGCGTCTGCCCACTGAGTACTTAGGTATGTTTAATTTTTTTAGTGTTATTTTCTGTCTGGAATTCAAATAGTGGCTTTAGCCAAAGATAACAAAAGGACTTATACCATAAATGTATATAGCAGAGCATCCTGGAATCACCTATTCTCAACTCACCCCGTTGACGCAAGGTTAGGAAAGTGCTCCAAGGCTCAGAAACGTTCTGAGCATCTGTCTGTTTCATTCTGCATCAGGAAAACGAAAAAGATAAGAAAGGAAGAGTTGGTAACTGTGGTATGAACCATTTGGTCTTAAAGGCTGATTCACCCCTAAAAAGAAAAGGAATTCAGCCTCAGGACCATCTGACGGGGTGGTGGGGGGAGGACATCAAGTTTATTGACACTGTTCATTGGCGGAAGGACTGGGATGGACTTAAGAGGGTGTCTAGCTCCTCATTTTCCTAAGGCAGCTGAAGCCCCTAAAATGGCACCAGTAATAAGATGATGTACTTTCAGTCAATGATGTGGGTGGTTTCCCTCTCCTCCTCCCAGCTATTAAAGCTGTATTCAGTGGGAGACACATGGTAATTTGCTGAAAATCACGATTTGCTAAGAAACTCTCACAAAACCCCAAGAGCCCATTATATTAACAGAAGTGACAAGAAAATAAATATTTTTGACAAGGGAGTGCTCCTATCCGGGGAAGATGGCTGCAATGTCGGTGATTATTCAGCAAATCAAACTTACTTAAACACACTGTCTCTAATACTTAATAAATGTTATAGTGTGGCTTTCTGTGGCTAATAAAACTTGGTTTACATTCCACCCCGTGCCTTCTATGATTCGCCTCCCTGGGCTCACTTAAAGTGCATTAAGAGGCAGCAAGCAAGATGAGGGCGATTTGCTGCAAAACTTAAATAATTCATTTATGCACCACTGCTTTCAGACTGTGTTTTTACAAATGCTGTAATGAGACAAGCTGTGAAATGTTCTACATGGGGTAAAAGGCAGGAAAGTCCCTGGAAGAAAACCCCCTTTCCATGCCTTATTCCTTTGAGGTGCAGGACAGAAACAAGGGAATCATCCTTACAGAAACGTCTGTGCTATTTACCTACTTCTCATAAATAGGGCATCAACTAGCTATCACTTATACTTTTCCATTAACTAGAATTAAAGTCATACCATATTGGAGAGTCTTAATTCCTGAGTTAATTTGTAAAATTGATATGTCTAATTAAACTCCCAAAAGGATATTTGGGGAGCAAGTCTTGACAAAAATTTTTTAAGTTTCTCTGAATAAATAACTGGGCAAAAATATCCAATAAACATTGTAACAAAAAAAATGATATACACTTGAACTGTTAGATAATAAAGCATATGATAAAGCAATGATATTTAAAAGAGTACGGCCCTAATCACAGAATAAGTAGGCAACCAATGAAACAGTCTAAAAAGAAACAGGTGAAAGAGATAAAATAGTCTAGAAGCAAGTGAAGAATCACAATTCAATTTACAATAAATGTAGCACTGCACATCAGTGAGAAAAGAATATATATATATATATATATATATATATATATATATATATAAAATTCAACATTTCCTAGTTTCTTACTTGAAAAAGAAATTGTATTCAAAGAATTTACCAACTGACATTCCAAATAGAGCAATGACATTCATTACAAGTGCTATTGAAAAGATCTATAAAGTACTTATAAAGGATCTAGAAAAAATATAAATGAACATTTATATAATTTTGGAGGAGGAAAGATCATTCTAAGGTAAAACAAAGAGATAAACTGCAAATAAAGAGGCTACTATATTTTGTTACTGAGAAATATAAAAATGGACAACTGTACATAAGAACACTATTAACAAAATTAAAAGACAAATAACAAATTTCTAAAATATCTGAAATGTATTGGAAAAGGGTTAATATCACTATTACATAGGTTTCTTACATATCAAAAAGAACTAATATTTTTGAAAATGAGCAAAGAATATGGTTAGAGAAGACAGAATATGAGATATATAAAATAACAAAACACCCCTCGTTTGCTTTTGCTTGTCACAATAGCAGAGATAAAACGTTCTGCTAATGGTGAGGGAATGGGAAAAATGTCATTCTCCTAAACCGCTGATGAAAGTGTTAGTTGGTTCAATTTTTTTCTACTGGGAATATTCTCCAGTGACTACGTATCGCAAAATGTTTTTAAAATACATCTTTTGAACCACAAATTTTTCTTCTAGGAATTTATACCAGAAATCAACCAAAGAAACTTACAAAGATGTATGTATAAAGAAGCTCATCACAAGGTTCTTTCATAATGGTAAAACTTTGAGGAAAACAAAACTCTTTTCAAAGCAGGATGCTTACGTGTTTTGGGATACTATGTAGCTAGTAATAATATTCATGTCAGGCAAACTAGTCTCTAAGGGAAAAGCATCACTAGAGATTAAAAAACAAAATAAAGAAACAGACTCACTACATCTAGATAATGTTGAAGTCACCATGAAGTGTCAACAATGGAGATGGGCAGAAATAATAAGAAGGTAGGGAACGAACCAGGGAAATAAGAGTCTAAGACCTGGGAGTAGAGACTTTAATGAAAAGGGTAGTTGACAGCATCATATGCTAAAGAAGGGTCAAGATAATAAGGATGGGAAAGAATCCATTAGATTTTATATATGAGGCATAATTGACAACTTTGATAAAATAATCTTAGGCGAGGGCTCAGGATAGAAGCCTGTGGGGACTTGAGATGTAAGTCTGAAGCAGCGAAACACTAGCTCTAGTTGCATTGGGGCTGGGAGACGAACCAGGAGACTGTGGGAAAATACAGGCAATAAACTAAGAAAATCTGCACTAAGGCTGCAGCAGTGACAGTGGGAGAGCATGGATTGTCAAGTACTGAGGCGCATATCTGAGGGGGGAACAAAGGGATTCGTTAAGTGACTAGATTGTAGGGCTTAAGGCTGAGGGAGCCAAGGAGAGAGACAAGCTGAACGTGTCTTTGAGGTGTCTATCTAGTTGAGAAATGGGGATAGATGATGCATTAAACAGAGTCTTGAATACATGAGGGAGAATGGTTTGGGGGGAAATACAGTGAATTCCATTTTGGATATGGGATGTATGAGATGACTGATGTGTAATATTCTATTAGAAATATCTAGAAGACACTTGGATTTACGGATCTTGAACTTATGAAAAAGATAGAGATGAAAATATAGATTTGTGATTTATCTACACACAGAAAGATAAATTCATATGACTAAAATAGTGTAGTAGCAGTATATAAGAAAATCCTTAGAGCTAAAACAGAGGAGAATACAGCAGAAAGGCTGAAAAACCCACGCATGAAACATAACGGTAAAGGAGCCAGGGAAGAAGATACAATGCAGAAAATAAAGAATCCAATTCCTTATGAAAGGGATGCTTCTGTTCTTATAAACATAGAAGCCTGAAAATCTTCTGTCTTCTTTCAAACCAGGATGGAAATAGTTGCAAGGAAAGTGGAAAAATTCTGGCTGGAAAGTCCTCCTGCAGATCCAAAGTCCATAGCTATAAATGAACCACAAGATAGGGCCAGACGTGCATTTTGTAAACAAGAAGAAACAGTTCTCAGACCAAAAAAAAAAAAAAAAACACTTGCATTTGGCTCTAAAATTAACATTCATGAGTTTGATAAATTAACTTTTTTTTCTAGTCCAGTCTATCTGGCTTTCTCTGCTTTTGTATGTTGCCTCTGAGTACAGCATTCCATTAAGTGTCTTCTATATCCCACTTCACCTATGCTACCTCTCTTGAGCCCTCAGGCCATCTCTCCTCTGCTCTTCATAGAAGCAGACTGGAACATGATTTTTTGGTTCTGCTCCTCTAATGCAAGAAACTGGCTTGGCTGAACTAGATACCAGATACATTTTGATAGGCTTATATTCTTTTGCTTGGGCTGCCATAACAAAATACCATAGACTGGATGGCTTAATATCAGAAATTTATTTTCTCACTGTTCTGGGGGCTAGAAGTCGTGATCAAGGTCCAGCCAAGTTGGTTTCTGATGAGAACTCTCTTCCTGGCTTAAAGACAGCTGACTTCTAGCTGTGTCCTCACGTGGCTTTTCCTCCGTGGCACATGAAAGGAAGAGTGGGGGTGGGGGGAAGAGCTCTTTGGTGTCTCTTCATAGAAGGACACTAATCCCATTAGATCAGGGCTCCACCCTTATGACCTCATCTAATTTACTTACCTCCTAAAAATCCTATCTCCAAATATTACATTGGGGGTTAGGGCTTCAATATATAAATTGGATGGGGTGGGGTGGGGGTGGGCACAATTCCATCCATACCAGGGCTTATTTTGCTGAGATAATTCAAAAGGCAGAATATTCCAGAGCCAAATGGCTGTGGGTTTTGAGTACCTGTTTAAGCTGTTAAAAGAGTTCTAGAGAATCTCATGAGAACTGAAGATTGCTGGTTGAGTTTTCTTTTCTTGATATTCAAGAGAGTTGGTCTCTGTAAACACTCTGAAATTGTAATACCTAATTTTTTTTTAGTTACTGTAAGTAAATATTTATGATTTACTGACATAAGTAATTAACTTGTAAATTTATGTAAGGCTGACCATCTCTCCATCATGGTGAGCTCTGAGTAAGAATATGGAACCATGATAAGGAATATTTACATGGAATGGATGCAAGAGTAACAGCTTAAGCTCTAAAATCATTTGAAATTGGGCATATCAGAGTGTGGAGGATTATTTCGGCAGGCTCTTGGAGTTTGTGGCTCATCTCCAGAGAAGATCCCAGAGAATCATATGATAACGCTCTGGACACCCTGTCATTGGGAAGGTGGAGGCCATTGGATTGTGGTGGGAGGTTCAATAGGAGAGTTGATATTGGCCACAGCCATAGCCCTGGCCTTGCTGCTTGAATTTTGTCCCAGTCGCACCATCTGGCATTAGTGATTAACCCCAAGAAGAAGGGAAAGGACACAGAAAGCTGAAAGAAGGAAACAATAAAAGGTACTTGCCTCTAAGAGTACTAAAGAGGCTGAAAGCACACAGCTTCCCTGTTTGCACTTCAACAGTAAAGATGAAACACCAGTGGGAAGAGGGTTTTTCTCTTGCCTCCATGCAGCAGCTATAGGAGAACGTCCAGTGAGATTATACCAGTGTTGCTGAAGTCATGAGAAAAATAGGGATGTACCCATAGCCAGCAATGTCAGGCAGTGGCAGAGGCTAGGAACAATGAGGGGCGGCAACTAAGGGAGGCCCACAGAGTCCCCGGGAAGACTCAAGTGAGATCTCAGGGGTGCTTGCAGCCAAACAGAAGAATTAATATAGCTGAGCTCTTCATTGTTTCCCCAGTGGGCTGTATGCCTGCAACTACTGCTAACATGGCCTAGAGTGTTCAATTTCCTTAAGGTGGCAAGGGCAAGGATGTAAGGAATGCAGCTGCCTTGTGTCTGCGTAGCTGACTGCAATGTTGGTGCTATGGAGGGGCATAAGTCTCGAGAAGGCAGGCTACGTCAGTTTAACTGTCCATCCACAGTGCCTAAAAAGTACACCACCCAGCACAGCAGGAAGATTAGGGAGCAACTCTTTGATGGCCTGAGCTAATCGATAGTGGCAAGGCTGTGACTCTTGAAGGCCGTAGAAAGAGAGAAGGCTGTGATCAGCCCCTGAGGCAATGAAAAGGTCTTGCTATTCATATGAATGCAATCATCTAATAACACAAGTCACTCCCCCTACACACACACACACACACACACACACACACACACACACGCCAAGTCGTGCCCTTCTTCTTTTAACTGCATCTTTCACCTACCCACTCACCCCCCGCCAATACGTACACAAACTGTGGTTGTAAACCATCTCTGTTCTTTTAAGGTTGATTTTCACTTCAGCCTTACTTCACTTGGAAGTTGATATTAGGGTGAGGAGAAATCCTCACACATATGGAGAAGGGTCAAGGAAGGAGGAAGTTGGGTCACACGATAATGCACCCCAGTCCTAACACCTCATCCCCACCCTCTCTCACCACCAACAGAAGAATATACTTTTTGCAGATGAAACCTCGATGAAAACTCCCAAGTCAGAATTCAATTTGGTTTCCAGTGTGGGAAAATGAGTGAACTCCTGTGGGTTCTTCCTGAGCATGAGGGGAAAAATACAATAGAAAATAAACATGTAGACGCTCTCAGGGCACCCGTCTAAAAATGTCATGATTGGAGCCCAGCCTGAAAGCTGCATCAGCTGCTTTACCTCAACTTTTTGCCCTTTTCCCAACATGCACATATTTATAACCTGGGTTTCCCAAACAGATTACTCTGTATTTCCGCCATCTGGTTTATGGATTTTTTTCTAAACATGCTACAGGCTGCCAAACGGTAAAGCTAGTAAGATTCTTGTTGGAGAGAAAGCAGCTCTGGCAGAGTGTTGTAAAATAACATCACATTAGCTACTTGGAAGCAGTAGCAGAGCTCCAGAGATTCGAGAACTCTGGAAGACTTTGTGAGGCTTTAATGAGGATGCTACCAGACCACTTATGTTTTTTGGCAGAATATTAAAATATTCTCTTCTATACGGATACGGAGAATCTTACCAAAGAGTAAAAGGTGAAATGTTGTTTTAATTTTGCCATCATTTTATGACTGTGTCTCCACTGTAGAAAAATGGTGTAGTGGATGGACCTAGAGATGATCATACTAAGTGAAGTAAGTCAGATAGAGCAAAGACAAATATCATATGATATCACTTATATGTGAATCTAAAAAAAGGTACAAATGAACTTATTTACAAAACAGAAACAGACTCATAGACATAGAAAACAAACTTATGGCTACCAAAGGGGAAAGGTGGTAGGGGGAGGGATAAATTAGGAATATGGAATTAACAGATACACACCACTATATATAAAATAAATAATCAACCAGGGCCTACTGTAGAGCACAGGGAACTCTACTTGGTATTCTGTAATAACCTATATGGGAAAAGAATCTGAAAAAGAACATATATGTATATATTTATGTTTATATATACATGTGAATCACTTTGCTGTACACTTGAAATTAACACAACATGGTAAATCAACTATACTTCAATTAAAAAAATAAATTATTTTAAAAAAGAGAAGAAAAAGAAAAATGGTGTGGCTTCATTTATGCAGAGACCCAGCTATTGCGTTTTTTGCTTCCATTTCTGCCATGAAATAGCAACCAGACAATGTTAAAACAGGCCTCCCTTGTTCAATGGAAGGTCCCATAAAGTTCATGTCACAGCAGCATTTTTGTTAAGTGAATCCTATTACACTGTTCAATTCCATTATAAACGTCAGAGCTTCAGTCTACGGGAAAGCAGCTGGCCCTGAGTACAATGAAATCACAGGTCAGAATGTGAAAAATATCCTCAAAACACTTGTTTAAAGGAACAAATCATAACGGTTGGAAGATATTATCATTCAAGATATGTTTAAAAGTATTCCGCACTCAAATAATAACATAAGAGGGGCTTCCCGGGTGGCGCAGTGGTTGAGAATCCGCCTGCTGATTCAGGGCACCCGGGTTCGTGCCCCGGTCCGGGAAGATCCCACATGCCGCAGAGCGGCTGGGCCCGTGAGCCATGGCCGCTGAGCCTGCGCATCCGGAGCCTGTTGCTCTGCAACGGGAGAGGCCACAACAGTAAGAGGCCCGCGTACCACAAAAAAAAAATAATAATAATAACAATAATAACATAAGAAATAAAAATACAAGGGTGAGAAATTCTGGCAGCTTTCTCATCTTCTTCAATCTGACTTCTACATTTCAACTAGTGTTAAGAAAGCAATTCCTAATGATCAGAACATTTGGCTAAGGATGTTTTATTTTGTTTTAATCCACTTTAATTACCTGAAAATTTCTAAATTGATATTCTAGGTCTTTGTTGTTGTTGTTGTTGTTGCGGTACGCGGGCCTCTCACTGTTGTGGCCTCTCCCGCTGCGGAGCACAGGCTCCGGACGTGCAGGCTCAGCAGCCATGGCTCACGGGCCCAGCCGCTCCGCGGCATGTGGGATCTTCCCGGGCCAGGGCACGAACCCGTGTCTCCTGCATCAGCAGGCAGACTCTCAACCACTGCGCTGCCAGGGAAGCCCTCTAGGTCTTTTTTTTTTTTTTACAGGGGGTGGTGATGAGGTGGAGTACACTTTTTCCATTTTTATGTTAATCTCTCTGAATATCTTTATCCTTATACTAGGGCAACAAAGAGGACAGTGTAAAATACAATACCCGAAGTGTGCATTTCTTGTTTCCCTGGGGAGTTCTGCTCTAGTGTGTGCAAAAACAGGTGTTATTTAGCAAATGGCTTTGTGGCTTTGACAAGGCAATGGTTGTTTGTAGATTTTGTGATTGTTTGGGACTTAACGTCAGAGCTGTTTCATTTAGTGGATAAAGTTTTTCTCATTTGGTGCTGTTAGCATATCAAGTGCTATTTTTTGAGTTTAGAAAAATTTTGAACACTGACTAGATAGATGTATTCATTCACTCATCCATTCATTCACTTATTTTTTTAATATATATTTATTGGAGTATAATTGCTTATACTGTGTTAGTTTCTGTTGTACAACAAAGAGAATCAGCCATATGCATACATATGTCCCCATATCCCCTCCCTCTTGAGCCTCCCTCCCACCCTCCCTATCCCACGTCTCTAGGTCATCGCAAAGCACCGAGCTGATCTCCCTGTGCTATGTTGCTGCTTCCCACTAGCTAACTATTTTACATTCAGTAGTGTATATATGTCGACGCTACCCTCACTTCGCCCCAGCTTCCCCTTCCCAACTCGTGTCCTCAAGTCCATTCTCTATGTCTACAATCCCACTACTGGGCATATACCCTGAGAAAACCATAATTCAAAAAGAGACATGTACCACAATGTTCACTGCAGCACTATTTACAATAGCCAGGACATGGAACCAACCTAAATGCCCATCGACAGATGAATGGATAAAGAAGATGTGACACATATATACAATGGAATATCACTTATTTCTTAATACAAGATCAGATACAAGGTGACTTCCCTAAAGATGCCCATAGTGCCAGAAAAGATTGAATGTCTCTAAAATGTTGAGCACAGTATGTGCAACCTGTCATTTAATCACCACTCTTAAAAATATAGGAATTATTCTCCCCATTGTAGAAACGTGTAAACTGAGATTCAGAAGGGGCATGTAATTTGCCCAAGGTTATACTAGTATTAAGTGACAGAGTCCAGACTTCAACCTGGGGTTCTTTGATGTAAAACCCCAATGCAACTTCCACTACAACACCCTGCTGTTTAAGAATGTTTAGCAGTTTAAGAATGAGATCATCAAATTATAATGATGAAACGGGACTCCTAAGTTTTGCAACCATAACCGTATGCTGTTCCCAGAATGAAGATGTTTTCATTCAAGAATTCCTTCAGTGTAGAGGTCTAGGAGGCAACTGTTCTATAAAGGAGAGGAATACCAGTACTATTTAAAATAAATTTCCAGCCCTTCACAGCCTTTTGATAACATATTTACTGACAGTTGGAGATCCTCCTGACATTAGTTTTATGGGATAAAATCTACCATCCCCCCAGCTGCAGGAGCTGCAGGTCAAGCTCACCGAGAGAGAGCGCGTGCTCACGGAGCTAGCCGACAAGGTCTCCAAGCTGCAGGTCGAGCTGGACAATGTGACAGGTCTTCTCACGCAGTCAGACAGCAAGTCCAGCAAGCTCACCAAGGACTTCTCCGCTCCGGAGTCACAGCTGCATGACACGCAGGAGCTCCTGCAGGAGGAGAACCGGCAGAAGCTGAGTCTGAGCCCCAAGCTGAAGTAGGTGGAGGATGAGAAAACTCCTTAAAAGAGCAGCTGGTGGAGGAGAAAGAGGCCAAGCGGAACCTCGAGAGGCAGATCGCCACCCTGCACGTCCAGGTCACCGACACGAGGAAGAAGATGGAGGACGGCGTGGGTGCCTGGAGACAGCCAAGGAGGCCAAGAGGAAGCTCCAGAAGTACCTGGAGGGGCTGAGGCAGTGCTATGCGGAGAAGGTGGCCACCTACGACCAGCTGGAGAAGACCAAGACGCGGCTGCAGCAGGAGCTGGACGACCTGCTTGTGGACCTGGACCACCAGTGGCAGAGCGTCTCCAACCTGGAGAAGAAGCAGAAGTTGTTCGACCAGCTCCTGGCCAAGGAGAAGACCATCTCCGACAAGGACGCGGGAGGCGGAGGCCCGGGAGAAGGAGACCAAGGCGCCATCTCTGGCCCGGGCTCTGGAGGAGGCCATGGGGCAGAAGGCGGAGCCGGAGAGGCTCAAGCGGATCTGCACGGAGATGGAGGACCTCATGAGCTCCCAGGACGACATCGGCAAGAGCGTCCAAGAGCTGGAGAAGTACAGGCGGGCCCTGGAGTGGCAGGGGGAGGAGATGAAGACCCAGCTCAAGGAGCTGGGGGACGAGCTGCAGGCCGCCGAGGATGCCAAGCTGTGGCTGGAGGTGAACCTGTAGGCCATGAAGGTCCAGTTGGAGCGGGACCTGCAGGGCCGCGACGAGAAGAGCGAGGAGCTGGTCAGACAGGTGCGGGAGATGGAAGCCTAGCTGGAAGATGAGAGGAAGCAGCGCTCTATGGCCGTGGCCGCCCGGAAGAAGCTGGAGATGCACCTGAAGGACCTGGAGGCCCACATCGACTCGGCCAACGAGAACCGGGACAAAGCCACACAACGGACCGGGACGAAGCTGCAGGCCCAGATGAAGGACTAGCCTGTGGGAGCTGGAGGACACGGGCGCCTCCCGCCAGGAGATCCTGGCGCAGGCCAAGGAGAATGAGAAGAAACAGCAGAGCATGGAGACCGAGATGATCCAGCTGCAGGGGAAGCTGGCAGCCGCCGAGCGTGCCAAGCACCAGGCCCAGCAGGAGCGGGGCCAGCTGGCTGACCAGGGGGCCAACAGCAGCGGCGAAGGTGCCCTGGCGTTGGAAGGGAAGCGGCGCCCGGAGGCCTGCATCGCGCAGCTGGCGGAGGAGCAGGGCAGCGCGGAGCTGGTGAGCGACAGGCTGAAAAAGGCGAACCTGCACAGCGACCAGATCAGCCCCCGTCTGAACGAGAACGCGCGGCGGCGGCTGCAGCGCCAGAACACGGAGCTCAAGGTCAAGCTGCAGGACATGGAGGGCACTGGCAAGTCCAAGGCCTCCATCGCCGCCCTCGAGGCCAAGATCGCACAGCTGGAGCAGCAGCTGGACAATGAGACCAAGGAGCGCCAGGCGGCCTGCAAGCAGGTGCATGGGGCCGAGAAGAAGCTGGAGGATGCGTTGCTGCAGGTGGATGATGAGCAGAGGAACGCCGAGCAGCGCAAGCACCGGGCGGACAAGGCGGCCCCCCGCCCCCCCCCCCCCCCCCCCCCCGTCTGAAGCGGCTCAAGCGGCAGCTGGAGGAGGCCCAGCGGGCTAATGCCTCGCGCCGGAAACTGCAGCGCGAGCTGGAGGATGCCACGGAGACCTTGGACGCCATGAACCGCGAGGTCAGCTCGCTCAAGAACGAGCTCAGGCGTGGGGACCTGCCGTTTGTCGTGCCCCGCCGAATGGCCCGGAAAGGGGCCGGCGACCGCTCGGACGAGGAGGTGCACGGCAGAGCCGATGGGGCTGAGGCCAAAGCTGCCGAATAAACACCTCTTCTCCTGCTGCCCGAGCCAGACGACAACGACGACTCCACCTCCCCTTCCCAGCCTCCGCAGCGTCCCTTCCTCCCTGCCGGGCGGCGCCACTATCACCTTCCTGATTCTGAAATGTCTCAAGTGCAGTGATGACCCCTTTCTGTCCTTTGCCGAGGGCAGCCCGCCCCTGCCGCAACGGGACTGTCTTCTCAGCCTGTTGGACTGAGAAGACAGGGCCCAGGGGCCAAGCTGGAAAGGCCAACACCTCTCCCAACACCCTCGGGGACCAAATATATTTAATGGTTAAGGGACTTGCCTCGAGTCTGACAGCCAGAGCAGTGGAAAGGGCCAGGTGATCTCGAACCTACTCCAGGACTGGGGCCCGAGGGTTGCTGATCTGCACTGTTGACAGATCAGTATAATTCAAGACTCTGCCATCTGCACAGATATTTTTAAAAGGAAAAAAAAAGTTGTCTTTTCTCCCTCTAACTGTAATAAATGGTAAAATTCCAAGTCTTTATCACTGCCTTTCCTTTGTAACCATGTCTAGAAGAGAGTAGCTTGTCCTACACTGGTCTGCACTGGTGCCTGAACTTCCCTGTATTCCTAACTGTTTTGTATATGCTGCATTTAGACTTATGGCAAAGAAGGTTTATTCTTAAGGAAACAAACTCTCAAGAAATCATGAAGATATATAAAAGCTACATATGCCTAAAAAGCTCTGAATTCAGGTCCCAGTTGCTGTCACAAAGGAGTGAACAGAACTCCCACCACGCCCGTTTTTTATATGATGAACGTGCCTTAGCATGGTTGCAGCTGTCAACACTACAGTGAGCTGGTTTACAGATGTTTTCCACTGAGCATCACAATAAAGAGAACCTTGTGCTATGAAAAAAAAAGAAAAGATCTACCATTCTGGGATCTAACATGTTGCTGTCATCTGCACAAATCTGGAGAGGAAGGGGAAGATGGGAGGGAGGTGACCAGGCTAAAATCTCCTTGGGGACAGTCTCAGAATGCAGGAGAGGTAGGGGGTGGGAATGAAACATTTCAAGGAGTCCTCTTGCTTCTCCTTTTTTCTCACTTGGGACCAATTTTAGCCCGCAGGTTTTAGAGGAGAGAGAGGAGAGAAATTAAGCAGGGAGAGGGAAAGAGAAGGAAGGAGTATAGGTGAAAAACAGGGTAGAGAAACTCACAAGAAAGGTTATCTATGCACTCAGAAATACCAAAATGAAATAAAGCCCTCAAAAACGTCAGGAATATGATTTCATAGTTTTTCAATGAATTTCAAAGTCCTGGATGGGGGAAATTTCCTCCTTAATATGAGTACATAAAGAACGGAGGCTCTCCAGTGGGTCAGCATGCTACACTTGAAGTGGCCTCTGTGGTCATTGAAATCAGCACAGCATTCAAATACAGTTTTATGGTGTACTGACATCAACACTTTAAAAATATATATTTAAAAAAACCTTGTATTGAAATATCAATATATTTGACATATAACATTGAATAAATTTAAGATGTACAACATGTTAATTTGATACATTTATATATTATAATATGATTGTCATTGTAGGGATAACTAGCTTCTCCATCACATTAGGTAATTATCCTTCATTTTTAGTGGTTGGAATAATGAAGTTCTAGTCTCTTAGCAAGTTTGATGTTTGTAATACAATATTGTTGTCTACGTTCACAATACTGTGCATTAGATCTCTAGGGCTTATTTACCACTGGTTGTAAGTTTCTACCCTTAAACAACATCTTTATTATTCCCCACCCTCCATCCCCTGGTAGCCACCATTTTATCCTCTGTTTTCACAAGTTTGGCCTTTTTAAGTTCTACATATACGTGATGTCATGCAGTTCTTGTCTATCTCTGTCTGACTGACATCAACTCTTCTAGCTTAGAAAACTCTGGTTGAATCCTCAGGGGGTTCCCTTAGAGGGTACCTCAAGTCTCTGATTCGGTCTGTGGTCTCTAACATACTTAAAGGGACCCAGGTAAGTTGATTTATTTTGGAAATCCATCTCACCTTCTCACTCATTCTCAGACATGGAACCTAATTTGAACTCTGTTCTACTGCAGAAAGGCGAAGTGAGCTAAGCAGAGGATTTGTGAGATCTTTCATAAGCAGACTTAGTAAACATTCAGCAAACCATGAGAGAGTGGATTTCCAGAAATATTGCACCTGCATCTCTTACAATGATGAGCATTGATGAAGGAGAACGAATTGATTATAGTTCGTTTTAGGATGGGGGTGAGGGAGCATTCAGAGGTAAACTGTGGAGACAGTTACTGGTTTGCACATGAGGCTTATGAGAGAAGGACGCTGACGGCTAGTGAGGAGATGAGAAGACTGAAGGTCAATTTATTCTTTCCTGTAAATGATGGGTGATCATCATGAAGATACTGTTTTTCTGTTTCAGTTCAATTAAAGCAGTCTTCAGTATTGTGTCAATAAATGTTGGAGGACAGTTCTAGTTATCAAGAGAGAGAGAAGTGTGTCGATCACTTTCTTCTCTGTCCTTTCCTCTCTTCTTAATCTTTTTTTTCCAGTTTTATTGAGATATAGTTGACATACTGCACTGTACAAGTTCAAGGTGTACAGCATAATGATTCGACTTACATGTATTGTGACATGATTGCCACAATAACCTTAGTTAACATGCATCCTCTTGCATAGGTACAAAAACAAAAAGTAGAAAAAAAAAATTCCCGTGCTGAGTGACGAGTACTCTTAGGATTTATTCTCTTAACGACTGTTGTATATATCATACTGCATTACATCCCAGTACCTAATTATCTTATAACTGGAATTTTGTACCATTTGACTACCTTCTTATGAGTCTTAAGTTTGTGCCAAAATGAATACTGAATTCAGAGAAGCCCTAGGAGGGAACCGGTAGGCACTGAGAAGCAAGATGTAGGATAACTCTGGGAAAAGTTTCTGTCGCGCTATGACATTTATCACTGAGACAGGGAGAGCCACCATTCACCAAAATGCACATTCTTCTCTTCTTTCTAAGCACATAGCCACAGCCATGTTCTCCATCCTCCCTTGCAGCTAGGTTCACCATGGGACAGAGTCCTAGGCAATGCCATGCAAGGGGAAGTGACAGAAACCACTTTCAGGCAGAGTTTGTTGAAATCTTCTACACATGCTTCTCCAAGCTCTTCTGGATGACTAGGATGAAATAGACCACAGACGCTTCAGAGAACTTGTGTTGACAATGTTAGAACCTCATTCAGCCTTGGCTGTTGAACCACCAAGTGGTTCCATGGTTGGAGGAACATCACCGTCATGAACAAAGAACATCTGCCTT
Source organism: Aethalodelphis obliquidens (assembly GCF_003676395.1). Taxonomy (NCBI): domain Eukaryota; kingdom Metazoa; phylum Chordata; class Mammalia; order Artiodactyla; family Delphinidae; genus Aethalodelphis; species Aethalodelphis obliquidens. The sequence goes on along the minus strand of NW_020837984.1, from coordinate 12,085,711 downwards.
GTCTGTTATGTGAGCAAGAAAGAATCTTCTAGTGTATCTCAGTTGTCCTACACTTCAGGTTCTGTTTGTTTCAGCAGCTGTTTCCCTGATAGTCACTAAACACAGTTTCATAGGAGAATATATGTGTAATTTAATTTTATAATTTAAAAAAGAACAAACTGTTAAAAACCACTCTGCAGGTGTCTAACATTTTTTTTCCTGTGTCTGGACTTGTTGACAGGAGGCCTTGCAAAGGGGAGCGGGATGGGTGCTTACAGTTTTCCGGTTTCCCATAACACCACAATTCCAAGATCGCATGACAGTTGGGGGCCAGAGCACGAACTATCTAGATTTCGAAAATGGATCTGGAAATTTTATGTTTTTCCTGTTGGGGAACTTCTCTTGATTTATGGTCACCATGTTTATATGTACTAAATCATACTGAAGTGTATTAACTATTTTGTTTTTTAATTTTGGTTGAGCAGGGTACTGGTCATCCAAATGAATGAGTGTTCACGAGTGGCATAAATTCCGAGAGGCATTTACAGTGGGTGTGCATTATTTGAATGGCAGAGGCAGACTGATGGTCTCTGGATCCCACGTGAGCATCAGGCAGTGCAGCAACAGCTCAGCAGGATCGCTCTCCAACCATAAACCTGAGTTGTTATGATTGCTGGTAACAGTTGTACTTTAAAGCATGAAGAAGGGTTGTTTTAAAATTATGATCCATATTGTTCCCTGATCACTATCTTGAAAGGCCTTGATGTTTCTATGATGTCATGGGTAGAGCCAATGCGTGCCCATGTAACTGATGGAAGCGCTTCAGTGCCACATTAATATCTATCTGCATGACCATCAGAGTAAATTCATTTATTATTTGAATATCTTAGCTGTCACCAGGTTAAAAATAACCGTTTACTATTCTTTTTGAAAAATGTTATTCCAAGGTTGCTGTTATATTGTTTTCACACAAACGAGAAGCCCTCTACCCTCAATCATTTATCGATTTTACTCTACTCTCAGGACAGTGTTAGGTACCAGAAATGTGGGGAAGAAAGAAGAGATGTGTAACATGGGTTCTACAGTCTTAGGGTGGACACACTTAACATAAGAAACATTTTTGAACAGATGGAGAATTTCATATTAGATTTGCTCAAGAGGACCTTGAGTGTGGATTTGAATCACGTCCCTGGTATCTTCTAGCTGTATAACACTGAACAGATTATTTAATCCGTAGGGGCTCAGTTTTTCCATCTGCAAGACAGTTATGCTACTATCTTCAAACACTGTAGGTCAGATGAAGGAGTAGAGCATCTCATATGGTCCTAACACCAGTCCTGGGAGAATAAGAAAATGCTCACAGTTATCAGCCAATTCATCCAGCAGTAGATGAGGGGTCTTCACAGCAAAGGGAAGGCTTAAAAAGCAGAAAATTATTAAGGAAGACTCAAAAGAGGCAAGAAATAAGGACTCTAAACCTACAAGTGTAGGTGAGGGCCAACCAGGTCTAAGTTAAGTAGGATTAAGAAAACAGAAGTGTGGCGGTTTGAACATGATTCTGTACTATGTTCTGCATCTGCTGGAGCATCTTATATATGTGTTGTGTCTCACCTCTGGCTTAGGAGGACACTCATACATCGGCCACTGATTGCCAGTTCTTGTGAATTGAGTTACACTTTTAAGATCACTAGATTTCACAAAACACTTCCTGTCACTCAACTGACTTATTTGTTTGTTGTATACCATCTCCCCCTCCCCGGGACTGTAAGCTCCAAGAGAACAGGAACATATTGTTTTACCACGGATAATTTTTTTCACTTATAAATCCTTAGTCCTGAGATCTGGAAAAGAATAGGCACTTGATATACATTTTAAATAAATGACTGAATTGAATAAATAACTGGGTATCCATTATGGACAAATCACAGTGTTTTGGTCTGAGGCACCTACAACAGATGCTTAAGGCAGGTCCCTGCCATCAAGAGATGGGTTCTGTTGGGTCGAAGCCAATTATGCAGTGTTTTTGCTTGCAACTGACTTAGGGATGGGCTGAATTAAGGCAATACTGGCCAGTAAAACAAATGAATTTGGCTTCCAGAAGTTCTGAGGGAAAAAATTCTGGACTCTTGAGAGAAATCCAAGTCCCCCCCCCCCATCTGTCTCTCTCTGTCTCTCCCTCTCTTCCCCCCTCCACTCCTTTCCCCACCTTAGCCCTTGATGACCACAGTCATCTTGAGACCACAAGACAAGACGAGCAGCATAGGAAGCAGAGTAGAGCTGAAAGAGTGGAGAGAAATGAAGGTGGGAGGCCCATCACTTGATACTCCACCCAATTTTGGGCTCTCAGTTCTGTGAGTCCTTGAGCATCCTTATTGCATAAGCCACCGGGAGCTGCCTTTTGTTACTTCAGCCAAAGCATCACAACTGATACCACCTGTTACAATTTCTCCCAGAGAATTGAGTAAAAAATATGTGGTCAACAAGAACCTGCCCAGTAGTCTCGCAAATAATCTTTCAAAATACTCCATGCCAAGAAGCATCATCTAAGGCTTCCTCAAATACAGGAAGACAGTAAGAAAGCCCAGTTTGATGGAATTAAGACTAGAACCTAAATCTTGCTGCTTTCGCTAAGAGAAAAAAAAAAAAAAAAAGAACTATTGTACAGAAAAGGGAGTAGGAGTGCCTTGTATCTTTTGAGACTCTTAGTAACTGACGTGCACATGGTAGTACAATATTTTCATCTATACCCACTTATCAGTTTTGTTTTTAAGAGGTGCTGGGTAATGGGTAGTGAAATAGGCTGACCTGGTCACTCAACATCATCTTGGTTATCCTGGACTGTTGGCCATTCTGCAGCTCTGTCCACTCTCAGGTAGAAAAGAGCGCAGCAAAGAGATGAGATACAAATGGATCACTTCCAGTTCTAGTTGTTATCATGGCTAAAAGGTGTGAGAGAGAAATTTAAAACTATTGACCACTGGGAAATATTTCAAATTTAAATAATTTATAAACTCCTCCCACCCCCCATACTCAGTCCAGCACTCTCTAGACCCTTCCCTGCTTATTTCCTCCATAGCATTTATTGTCTCGGCAGACTACATATTGTAGTTACTTAGTTGTTATTGTTCATATCCTCCTACTAAACTGTAGCCTCCACGAAGGAAGGGATTGCTGTTATCTAGTACACTGCTAATTGCCAGCATCTATGAGAGTACCTGCTACATAATAACTAACTAATCAATTTTCGTTGAAAGAATGAATGGATTTTTCATTTGCACAAGTATAAAGCAACTGACATATTTTATAAATATGACATATTTTATAAATAAATTACAAATGCAAGCTTAAAACGACCTTCTCTGGTGTCTTCTTTTAGCTAACAAACAATTTTTAAACATGAAGTGACTTCTTTTAAAACTCAGATCCACTCAAAACGTATTTAACTCAGGGAAGAGTATGTTAAGGAAAATGCAGATTCACTCCATCAGGGAGCAAGGAGAGAATGTGAAGACTTTTGGAGTACTGACTTGCTTTACACATCTGAAAATTACAAAGATATATTGTTTTCCTATGCACTTTTAACTAGAGATGACCCATCCTCTATTGAGACTAGGATTACATATATATTAATTTTGAAAGTGCTGCAGTAAAAAAAGTCAGTGTTTTCAAACTTTTCCCTGGAAGAAATATGAGACAGAAATATACCACCTCTTAGGGTAATGCATGGTAATTTTTGCTTCTCTTCACCAGGTGGTTCTTTCTTTGCCTGGCAAGGATGCGCTGCCTTCCCTGGGCTGCAGCAACTTCCTTGGTTTCTCACCTCTCTGTTCCCCTTGCTTCTGCTTCCTCCCTCCCCTATTCTTTGAGAAGCCATTGTGGTCCAGTGATCTGCAAAACGTTAACAAGTGCTGAACAAGTGTGGAATCCGTATGATCCCTTGGGTCCATTTGTTCCCCTAGAGTTAAATATACAGTTTCTTTCAACAAGTACCATCCACTTGTTGTTCTAGGAGGAGATGCTTGTGAGTAAAACTCACTTCTGCATGGCTCACCATCAAAGATGGGCTTGTTAAATAGGTCATCAGAGGGCTTCCAGCTCTTGGTTGCTGGGGTACCATATTTCCTAAACAGAAGCAGGTAGTCAACCAGGGCATTTATTCACTGAAGGTCAGGCTTTTGTATTATAAAGCTTCTAGCAGATGTGATAAGCAGTAAATTGCAGATCTATCACTTTTTTTTTCACCCCAGAAAGTGCGGGTGTATGAAATCAGCAGAATCCTGCCTCTCTGTGATTTATAACCCACCTTTGACCACATCTTATCAGGTTCCCACAAGCCCCTTTCTGAGGCAGCTTGTGTCTGAACGACAATAGACAAACCAGCACCATTATGCACCCAAATCTCTCTCTGCATTCTAGACACCAAGATTACATCTGGAGTATTGATTTATTGCTGCTTTCCCCCCACCCCACCCCAGGGACCAGTTTGTTCAGCCTGAATGAGATCTACTATTATTAAACAGAGTCAACAACTCTATGTGAACTTGGGAAAGAAATTATCATTGGCTCTCACCTTTCTAGCAACCCGGGCATATAAGGAAAAGCTTGCATTTATTTATTTATTTTTTCTTATAAATGTATTTATTTTGTTTATTTTTATTTTTGGCTGCGTTGGGTTTTCTTTGCTGCGTGCGGACTTTCTCTAGTTATGGTGATCAGGGGCTACTCTTCGTTGTGGTGCGCAGGCTTCTCGTTGCGGTAGCTTCTCTCGTTGCAGAGCACTGGCTCTAGATGCTCAGGCTTCATTAGTTGTGGCTCACGGGATCTAGAGCACAGGCTCAGTAGTTGTGGCGCACGGGCTTAGTTGCTCCACGGCATGTGGGATCCTCCTAGACCAGGGCTCGACCCCATGTCCCCTGCATTGGCAGACGGATTCTTAACCACTGTGTCACCAGGGAAGCCCAAAAGCTTTCATTTAAATATTTAGACTGTTTGCTTGCCTCTTCTTTTCTCTTTTTTAAGTATGTAAAATGAGATAAAACAGGCCTTGGGAAGAAGGGAATATTTGTCCTTTCTCAGATGTTGAAACACAATGTGCTTTCTTTTACGAACCACCCTGAAATGATTACAAATCCCTGCTTTGGTGTGTACTTCCGAAGCACCTACTGTATCTGTAGCAATGAGGTTTTATGACAGCTTTAACATTTTCTGAAAAATATATATGTTCTACCAGTAGATCATTTGGGGGAGCGATATAAATTTAACAGCACATCACAGTTTTATATCACTTACAAACGCCTGGTGTAGGATTCACATTAAGCGAGCCCCACATCCACGCACAGCTTTCTATTCTTCAGGGTATTTATGTTTGCCAGGCAAAAGGGCCTTTCAATGCTTTTCTCTTTACAAATGATCATTCCTACTCCCTGGTCACCTCTCAGTCTAACATCATTGGATCTGACTATTTGTCTATGGGAGATTCACCCCCATTCTCTGCATTACCTCTGCTCTCTAACTCCCACAGATGGGGGTGGGTGGCCCCTCTGGGCTTGCTAGAATCTCTGAAGACCTGAGTAAGCTACATGAAAACCAAAGAAGAAAATCTTTTCTATAGGGCTCTTACTTTCTGAACCCCCAGTTGGTTCCTGTGGTCTGACATATGCTAGAGAACTTAAAAGTGGCCACGGGACAGAGTATTTTCAACTATAACTGCCTCAAGAGGTCTGGGCCCATTATTGCTAAATCTGTGGGGAAATTCTGGGGCCACGATCCCAAGGATTTAGACACATTGAAATTAGGAAAGAAGAGAATCAAATTCAGGTTCAAAGTGGTAGCCAGTCCTTTTGTTGCGGTTCTTACCAGAATGCCATTTTTGGAAAATTCTCTGCCACCTTTGTTCATTGGGTCAGGAACTGGCTGTCTTTAATATTTCTCATTTATATGAGGCCCATTCTTGGTGCTTGAATACCTGGAAGTTTCTCATGGAGGTATTTATCATAATGGATGAAGAAAAGTATTTGTGTTTAGAGGCATAGTGGGCATACAGAGTTTGTCTGTCTCACTGGGAAATTATATTCCCCCCTCCCAACTTCCACACCCATGCCAAAAAAAAAAAAAAAATTCCTGCTCAGTCCACTTGGTTTGAGTAGAAATGGACTTAGAACTTCAACTCAAGGTGGTAGATTTGCAACTCAGGCCCAGCCAATTAGAAAGATTCTCTTTGTGTCTATGGGATCATGAGCTACATAAATGATACAGGCTCAGGGCTACCAGAGGTCATCATGGAGCCACACGGAGAAAACCTGTCTGAGACTGAAACAAAGCAGATGCAAACAGAGCCCAGAGTTGGAGACAAAGTTCTAAGACCTCAACTGCTCTGCCTACAGTCTCCTTCACCTCTTGGACTATTCATTTAGGTCAGTCAGTAAATCCCCCCTTTCAACTTAAGCCAATGCAAAGGGAAGGGTAAACAACAGCACATAAGGAGTCCGTTCAGATAAACCACATTATACATTGGGTACTTCATGGTCTATGTTTTTCACACAACAAACAAGGTCATTTGTCTTCTTATGTCCTGTACTATGGTCATTCATAATTTATGACATTGTTTGGAACAAGAAGTTGAAAAGTATAGGGTTCTATTAAAGCAAAGCGTTGCTCCATCCTGGTGCCAATTTCTATTATAATTGGCCCAAGGGACCAGTCCGGACAAGGAGGACAGACCAGAGGTAACTGGACTTAATCCCCAAGCAATAGGGAGCCAAAATAAGTGTTTGAGCAAAGGAGTGACAATTACAGATTTGCTTTCCAAGAAGCTAAAACTGGCAGCTGTGTAAAAAGGGAAGACAGGGGGGAGAGATTTGTAGAAGGCATAGCTTTTAGGCCAAGTAGAGAGTAGCTGAGGCAGTGCCAGCAAAAGGGGAAAAGAGAGAGTGAGTTTGGGGAAAGTTTCTGAGGCTGATGGGCAGGACTCAGTGATTGAATACATGAGTGTAGGAATGGAGGTGTCATAATTCTAGTAAAGATACAGGTAGATAGTGATGATGTTACTGATCTTGAGGAGGAAAAGAAGCATTATTGAACAGGTAGAAGGAAGAAGAGGTGTTAGTTTTCCATGGTAATTTCAGCTTTGGTTGTAGTTTTACTGCCTTTGGGATAATCAGATGAGTTTGGAAGTGTAGAGTGATATAAAGGCTGAAAACATTAGTGGTAGGAGATTTCTACATCTGATGGCAGTAGAGTCATGAAAATGAATGCATTTATTCATAGAAAACAAGCACATGGAGCTAAGGGAGAGAGAAAACCAGGCCCACAGGGGCCACCACCATTCAGGGGCAGATTCAGTCTAAGGAGCCAGGGAAGGAGACTGAGAAGAAGCCATCAGACGTGAGGCAGGAGAGACAGGTCCTCAGGGCTTAATGTGGAGGACGTTTTCACAGAGGAGAGTAGTCTACATTCACTTAATTTACAAAAGTCATGGACATCCCTGGACTTCTCAATTTACTTACAAATGAGGTGAAAACATCATTTACTGGAGAGCTCAGATGGGAAATGGCGTTGCCATAGCACTGGCTTTTGTTGAGAGGAAATGTCCCTTCCCGGTGATAGCGGTAAAGGTGAGAGCTTATTCAACATCAGCTGAAGAAACCTTATGTCTTTCCAGTTTTAGAACGTTCTTTTTCCTTCCCATGCAAATGTGATTCACCCTCTGGATCACGCTGCATTTCTGATCACCCAATACCTCTTTTTTTCCCCTCGTATACATATACATGTCCTTTCTGAACAACTACTACTACTGTATATTAATGCTGACACTCTTTACATGCCAGGCACTGTTCCAAGCACATTATACAATTATTATACATATTAATTATATTATTGATTATATGTTAATTATATAATATATAATAATTATATGTTTATTAATTGACTTAATCAACCCCAAAAGTCTGCGACATAGATACTATTATAGTATTTGAGAGCGCTGAGATACTGAGATGTTAAATAACTTTTCCAAGCTCATACAACTAGAAAGTGCGAGAGCCGGGATTTGAACGTGGGCTATATGGCTTTATTATACATGGGTCACATATCTGTGTTCTGTTTTGTGGATGTGCATGTGTGTATGTCTTTGTGTTTTGTTGTTGTTTGGTTGTGTTATTTAGTGACTTTCCAAATAACTTGCAAACCTTTTGATGGCAGTGCCAAGACCTTATGCTTATTTGAATTTTTCTTGGAATTTAGTAATAATAGCTCATGCTTACTAAGCACTGACTAGGTTCCCAGCTCTTGCTAAGTACGTGTACTGTTGGTCCTTGAACAACGAGGGGGTTGGGAGGGCCGAAACTCTGTATTGTTGAAAATACTTGTATAACTTATACTGGGCCCTCTGTGTATACCTGGTTCCTTGGCACCCAAGTTTCTGCCACATCCGTGGAATCAACCAACCACAGGTCATTTAGGACTGTAGTATTTACTATTGAAAAAAAAAATCCACAAATAACTGGACCCTTGCAGTTAACCTGTGTTGTTCAAGCATCCATTGTATTTCATTTATTCAGTCAACTCAATGACATGGATGAGGTTATTATTATTTTTTAATTTACAGACGGGGAATTTGAAGCTTGAGGAGATTAAATAACTTGCTTAAGGTCACACAGTAGGTGCAGCAGCTAGGGTTTCAACGCACACGAACACTAACCTCTAGACGATATTCGTTCACATACACTTGCTTCTATGAGTAAGTTCAATAAATAGAGGACTTACTGATTGTCTGTAATCATGCATGAGACTGCAGGGCTGGAAATTCACTGTCTTCATGCAGTCCTGCTTGCTGGTCATGTCCTATTTCCTGTCTATTTTCCACCTGATGGAGAACCTCTAAGCAGGGCCATCGTCAGGTGTTAGATTCAAAATTATATGGGGATCTCAATTATCCAAACAAATCAGAGCTCAGAAGTGTTCAGTTTGACTAATAAAGGTTGAAGATTTATAAAAAAAAAAAAAAGGAACAATGAGTGAAATTTTCAATTTCAGCATGTCAGAGCATACAAGGTAAAGGAAATTGGCTTCAGGGAGTCGTTTGAATAATGGGACAGTTCAAATAAAGGTTGTTCAGATTACTGAGTTTGCACTGTACTTAATCTACCATACAGAGTGCAGCCCTCCAGAGCATTTGCTTCGGCACTAGGCAACTCTCTCAAGATTCAGCTCAGCCATGCTCCCCTCTCCAGCTCGTCATCAGCCCTTGGAAAGTCTTGGATTTTTTAAAACTCACTTTTCAGTGAGGAAATTCCTTGAGCTGTTATTATTATTTTTGTAACATGTTAAATTGTACAATAGCCAAAAATAAATTCCTTCCAGCTGATCTCCTTCTCTAGGTTGGGACCATATTGTCACCTTCTTTCAACAGCAGTCCTAGGAACGGTAACAGCAAGATGGATGGAAAGTTTGGCTTCCAAGTCCTCTCTCAAAGCCTTAGTATCCCATTGGGTATTTTGCCTGGAGCACAGTCCAGACATTTGACCTGACTCAGGTCTATCACGGGAGATTCATCAGGAGGAGAGAGGCAAAAGAAGTGCTCTGGCTTTCCTGCTGAGGAAATCTAAGATTTGATTTATTCCTGTCCTGTGAATGCCCCACCTCCAGGGAATGTCATATACCACACTCAGGGTAGCAGAAGAGGGAGTTTGATCAGTCCTCACTTGAAGAACCATGTTGATTATTCAGACACTCTTCTAGTAGAAGATCATTTGTCAGGATGACATGTCTGATTGTCCTATGAATGCTCCAACTGCAGGATCTGAATAGTCCCCCCATCAACCATCACCCAAATAAAATGGAATGGCTGAAACCTAGGAGAAGAAGAACAAACCCTGAAAAAAAGGGAAGGGAGAAAGGAAAACAACTCAAGGAGGAGCCAAAGAGACAGAGGATGGCAGGTGAGCAGGGAAGGTCCAAAGAAAAGGGAACTGTTCTTTGCTCATCCCAGCAATATTGGCTACTTGGGGCTTCTTAGGTCATAGGACCAACCCACATACACTGAGGAGCAGAAGGGGCCAGTTGAAGTGGACCCACTTTCATTCCTTCATCTCTACCCTGCTTATTGTAGATTCTATGGCTTAGAAGACATGAAGAACGGAAGGGAAGGGAAGGGAAGGGAAGGGGAGGGGAGGGGAGGGGGGGGGTGGGGAAGGGGAGGGGAGGGGAGGGGAGGGGAGGGGAGGGAAAGGAAAGAAAAGAAAAGAAAAGAAAAGGAAGGAATGATTTGACCCTGGAGTTTGCTCTGCACACAGATAGAATGCATTTTTCTTTCCCCTTTCATTTAGAGAGATTACTCAACATTGTTCTAAGATATTCAAAGCCTTTAAAGGAAAAATGTAATTCAAAAGCTTCTCCTGATTGTTTACGTTACTAGAGGTGGGATTTTGAGCAGAGACTGCTCTTGCATTTAGGAAACATGTCGATAGCCCTTTTAGTTGGGAAGGACTGTGCAGGAGTAGAAACTGGAGAACAGTCTCTGAAGAGCGCAGGAGAAAGAGGGTGGGGCACTTGGGCCTTGAAGAAGTGTGAAAAGATGGATAGCAAGTTGAGCAGCCTCACCTGGGCAGTGTGTCAGCCAGCTGGTTCCTAAGAGAAACGGCCAGCCATGGAAAAAGAGTTGATTAACTTCAGGAATAGTGATGTTTATTGTTGCCCCACGTGCCACAAAACAAGCTCCCTTTGTTATCCTCATCCCCTTATTGACAATGTGTTTCTTACAAAGGACCGTGTTAGTGACAGTGAGAGGAGTTAGCGGGTATGAAGTGCTCACTGCAGGGATGGGACAAGAAAGAGAATTGTGGCTTCCACAGAGCACACCTGCTTTGAGGTTAGCAAGGTGCCAGCAGCGTCACTTTGAGGGAAAGCAGTAGTCCTGCATTTCCAGGGGGTACCCAGCAGTCAGATTCACTGAAACCCAAGGTAACCTGGCTGGGACCATTGGGAGGCAGTGAGAACAGAGTGGCAGGACCTGTGTGAACTGACTCTATGAGGAGAGGCAAGATAAACTCCCCTTTCCCTAAACACAAAGGCAGATGGAAGGATGGAATAGGGGAGCAGTAGGCTAGATCCTGCTAATATGTGGCTTTGGACAAAGCAGATGGCAGATAATTGAGTTATAATTCATCCAATAAGTGTTTATTGAGCACCTGTTACATGACGGGCACTGTGCCAGGTGCTGGGATATAAAATCTAATTACACAGACAGTATCCTCAAGAAGTGTACATCTAGAAAAAAGACATGCACATGGGTTGACAGTTACCCAACAGTGAGATGAATAGGATGATAACTGGAACACTGATAACAGCCATCACTTCTCTGCTGTTTACTCTGCACCTGGCATTGAGCCACATGCTTTTCATGTTCTACAACATTTACCCTTCCCAAGGACTCAATGTGGAAAATCTTAGTCGACCCATCTTACTGATGAGGACATTGAGACTTAGATAATCTTTTTTCCATCCAAGTCCATAATGCTTATATATTTCCTAATTAGGGTGTGAAACCTCAGGTCTAATCCCAGAGCTTGTCCTCTTCCTAGGGTACTGTCTGGGGGATGGGCAGAGGCACCAGTCAGTCCTTAAGGCTTTACAGCAAGAGATGAGATAATATTGGATTTGATATTAAAATATAAGTAATAGCTTCATAAAAGATGTTGGGGGTGGGAGTGGTGGAAGTGTGAGTATGCAAGTTGCAAGAAGGAGAGACATGTGTTGCTTCATGCAGATGTGGAGCACCATACTATGCTGACAGCACTTAGGTTTGGTTACAGTATAAGGATGAAGGTGGGTGTGGGGTGGGAGAGGAAGAGGGGAACCATGATACATGGACCTAGACAGGTCGGTGGGTTCTAATCATGGAGGGCGTGGTATGCCAAGTCAAGGAGTGTGAATACAAAGGTTTGAAATCCATGGACATGTCTTAAGGAGTAGGATGATCTCATCCGACTTTGAAGGCAGGGGTCACATGGGGATGGGAGTGTGTGGGGAGGAAGAGTGAGGGAGTCTAGTTAGGAAGGTGATGCTCCTATTGGTTTGACCCACTTTGTCACACCCAAGAAATGAGATAGAAGGCAATTTAAGAGAAAGTAAGAAAATAGACCAAGAGGACATTTACAGGAAGTGATTCACAGAGAGCCCCACAATCTGTATGTGCCTCCATGCCTTCCTTTACCACTTCCAAGACCAGACAACCAAGGTCCTAGGAAATAATAAAGTTGTGTATCATCCTTGAAGCACACCCTGTGATCTGGCTTACTTCCTAGCATATCTCCTAGTTGTTCCAACAAACCCAATCTGGATGCCAGGGAGGGAAAACGGACCCAGGCAGTTGCAGTGCAGATGCTCTGGAGTCAAACTTCCTGCCTTTACAAAAATTGAAGTACAGTTGCTGTACAATATTATATAAGTTATAGGTATATAATACAGTGATTCACAATTTTTAAAGGTTATACTCCATTTATAGTTATTATAAAATATTTGCTATATTCCTTGTGTTATACAATATATCCTTGTAGCTTAATTTATACTTGATAGTTTATACCTCTTAATCCCTTATGCCTATAATGCTCCTTCTTCCCTCCCCACTGGTAACTACTAGTTTTCCCTTTATATCTGTGAGTCTACTTCTTTTTTGTTATAATCACTACCTTGTTGTATTTTTTAGATTACACATAAATGTCTTGCATTTAAATCCTATCTCTAGTTCTCACTATCTGTGTGCTCCTGGACAGTTTTTTTAAATCCCCTCTACTTCAGTTTTCTTACCTATAAAATGGAGTTTAAATAATAATAATAATAAAAATAGCACCCACTTCATAAGATGGGTGAGAATTTTATGAAGCAGTACATACAAAATACATAGACCACTGCCTGGTGGACGGAAAATGTTAGCAATTATTTTCCAGATAACCACAGGCCTGATTTCTGGGGGGTTCTCCTTTTCTTGCCAAGCAGGAAAGTGGCTGTCTGAGTCCAAAGCCAAGGCCTTTTGGCTTGAGGAAACATTTTCCAAGAGTTCTTTAGGCCCTCCAGCTCTATTGCGGGGGCCTCCGCATCCTTCCTGTAGAACAGGAAGCTGTCCCTCGGCCCCAGTAGGCCCCAGTGCACTCACTATTCAGGATGACTTCTCACTCCCGATGAATCCCAGGTTCCTGGACAAATTTCACAGAGCCTCCTTTTTCCATGAAGCTTAACAGTCAGGCTAAATACAAGCTCATTCTGATTTTTGTAAAGGGAAGGCAGATGGAAGCCTGTATTCTAGATGTGTCTTGGGCCATGAGAAGTTGTTTTATGGGCCAGGAAATTCCTGTTGGCTTTCTATGCTACTAAACATAGTCAAAGAGGACCTCTAATCTGAAGCATCCTAGTTTGTGATCTCCTAACTTACTCAACAGCTCAGGGTTTGCCCTCATCCACCATTCAGAAAGTCCTGAATGGAATGGGTCAAACAAAAAGATGGGTTTGAAACCTTGGATGGGGGACTTTGTACAGCCATAGAGTCTCCAGGCTAAGGCAAGGAATGTAGAGATTTGGAACTGGAATCCCCGAGTATGATTAAAGGGGTGCTTGGAGTCCATCAGGCCCACTGTGTCTTTGCACCAATTACCAGTCTTCTCAGGGATATGTCCAATCTGAAGCTATTGAAAGGACATCCTCATCCTTGAGGGTCTAGGTCTACCCCAAACCTCCTCCAACTCAATTTTACATCCCTGAGATCTCCAACACCACTATGAGCTCTTATTTCACTAGAAGATTTTGACACAGGCAACTCAGCTCTCTACCTATTTCCCTAAGACTTAGGCTTCTATCCAAAATCACTGACATGATTTGTCATTTACAAATAGTTAATGATGCTTGAATTAACAAAAGTCACTGATCCACAGAAGCTAACTCAGCTGAGAAGATAAGCTTCACTCTACAGCCAGGAGTAGCTGAGTCAAAATTAGAAGCTAAGCCCACATGCACTTGAGCATGCACTTGAAATGCTATCACTTCCATTATCTCTGCTTCTACCTTATATATACTTTAGGCAGCAGAACCAGAGGGGAGAAGCTCTGAAACACGTTGGCAGAGGCCACGCCAACAGAGACACCTCTGCCCAAATTGTTAGCGCCAACACACGACAGCCGGAGCTAAACCGAACTTGGATAAGCAGAAGACAGATGCCTGTTCTCATCAATGTTTGACTAAGTTCCAGAACTCCCAGGGGATATTCATTGTTCCAAAGTGACTCTATTTCCCAGTAGGAGAGACCAGCACCCCACTGTAATACCCCAGCTGCCCAGCGCAATCCATTCAAGTCTCAGAGTGTTCATCAGATTCATCATGTGCCCTGAATTTCACCAGTCACTTTTAACATCTGCTTCCAGAACATGAATTAGCCTAGAAGCCCTAAAGATCACTGCTTATAACTATCTCTAACTTCAGTGACACCGTCACCTCCCATAGTCACAGCCCCATTCATGTGGGAAGGACACCTTATTAGCGGTTCTTCTTATGCTTGGTGTTGCTGTTCCATCTCATCAACTGCCATCATACTGCTTATTAACAAGTTTATCTCTAAGGCTCCCCAGCACTAGACCTCTAACTACAGTTCTGTGTCACATTCCAGCTCTGAAAAATACTTCCAAATTCTGCATGGCCATATCTACCCCTGTACTGCCTGCCACGCCCAGGAAAAGTGCTATAGGAATGAGCACATCAATAAGTCTTAGACAAGAACTTCCATTTCTGAATACCCGAGAGTCAGAACCTGTCCATCCATACAGACGCGGCAGACTCCCTATACAGATTGCTATAATCTATTCAAAGCACTCTGTTTCACAGCTCTCCCTCTATTTTCACTGTTTCTCTGAGATCCCAAGTCCACTGCCATTTCAGCATGTGGACCATAATTAGTAAAGCCATAAGCCTCTCAAGAGGACCTACTGGATAGTATTCATTATGCAAGAGAAGAGCCTAAGCATATGACAGGTAACCTGAGACACTTTGAAATGACATCCAGGGGAGTACATTTCTATACATCACCAAACTCGACTGAGAACCAAAATATGGACCCCCAAATAAGCAAACAACCCAAAAAACCAGAATTCATCTGTAGCTGCCAGTCTGTACCCCCTAATTTAACCAAACTGCTTCATTTTACACATTGGCATAAAAAGTTATGGAACTTCCCTAAAGTATTCTAAATGATAATTAACATTGACTTTTTTCTCCAGCTCTATTGAGGTATAATTGACAAATAAAAATTGTATATATTTAAGGTATATAATGTAATGTTTGATATATATAAACATTGTGAAATGCTTACCACAACCAAGCTAACTGACATATCTACCACCTCACAGTCATCATTCTTTTTAGTGAGAACAGTTAAGACCTACTCTCTTAGCAAATTTCAAGAGTACCTACGGTACTAACTACAGTTGCCAGGCTGTACATTAGATCTCCAGAACTTATTCATCCTGCATACCTAAAACTTTGTACCCTTTGACCAACATTTGTCCCACCCCTAAGGCCCTGGTAGCCAACATTCCACTCTCTGCTTCTATGAGTTTGATTTTTTTTAGATTCTACACATAAGTGAGATCATGCAGTGTTTGTCTTTCTGTGTCTGGCTCATTTCACTTAGCTTAATGTGTTCCAGATTCATTCATGTTATTGCAAATGACAGGATTTCCTTCTTTTTTAAGGCTAAAGAATATTCCTCTGTGTGTGTGTGCGTATGTGTGTGTGTCTCACATTTCTTTATACATCTATCTGCTGATGGATACCTAGATTGTTTCCATATCTTTGCTATTGTGACTAATGCTGAAACAAACATGGAAATCTCTTCAAGATAACTTATTTTATTTCCTTTGTACCTATACCCAGAAGTGGGAAGGACACTGATTTTTTTTTTTTTTTTTTTTTCGGTACGCGGGCCTCTCACT
>NW_020837984.1:11939641-12069661 GCF_003676395.1 Aethalodelphis obliquidens | reverse complement strand
CGGGCCTCTCACTGTTGTGGCCTCTCCCGTTGCAGAGCACAGGCTCCGGACACGCAGGCTCAGCGGCCATGGCTCACGGGCCTAGCCGCTCCGCGGCATGTGGGATCTTCCCGGACCGGGGCACGAACCCGCGTCCCCTGCATCGGCAGGTGGACTCCCAACCACTGCGCCACCAGGGAAGCCCCACATTGACTTTTAAAGTTATTTAAAAGCAGCCTGTGAAATCTATGAAGTGTACAACTTAAAAATGACTACAGCAACTTATCATCATCATCATCATTACTGTTATTTGCTATTGTTTTTATTATTGCTATAGTAGTTATTCTTTCAACCAATGTGCTTTGAGGACCCAGGTTCTAGAAGGGCATCTCCCTTCATCTTGAGAAACTTAATGGCCTAATTGGAAAGACATGACACAGCAAACTCTCCAGAATCCACTGTGCTAGGAATTTAATAAGAAACTATGAAAAATTCTGCATTCATATAGGGGAGTCAGAGGGAGGATTATATGATCTGTCCCTAGATGGTCACGAGATAGTTAAGGACATTCCAGGAAGAGACAATAACGGAAACAAAGATGCAGAGACTGGAAAGAGGAAGGTATATGTTAGTTAGGGCATCGAGCTAAGCTGTCGTAACAAAGAGACAGAAATATAGTGACTCAAACAAGATAGCAGTGTATTTATTTCTCTGTCCAGATGTAGGTGGGCAGACTGGAGCCAGTAGACAGCTCTGCTCCATGAGGTCAGCTGGGTTTCAGGTTCCTTCCTTCTTTGTTTGCCATTTGCCAACAGTCGCCAGCACGAGGGTCATGTCCCAGCGCACAGGAAAGGAGGAAGAGAGATGGAACATAGTCATTTCCTCTTTGCAGGACATGACCTACAAGTTGTACACATCACTTCCACTCGCATCCCACTGGCTGAACTTAAGAGCATGGAATTACAAGGAAATCTGGGAAATGTAGTTTCTAAGAGGGCCATGACAGCCAGCTGAAACTCAAGGGATTTTATTATGAAAAGGAGGAAGGGAAGTGTGGATAATGAGGGAAAATTCCTAGCATCTACTGCAGTGTTTGAGAAACTTTATGTAACCCTTGCCTGAATAGGGAGGATTAGCAGGAAATGAAGTTTTCCATGATATCTGGTTTCATGAAAACACAGTAGATAATCAAAGCAGAGGGAGCAGAATATGCAAAAAAACAGAGATGTGTCCCTTAAAAACGGATACAACCTATGAGTATTATTGTTAGGTCAGTACTGTATGAACTTTTGATACAATGGCTTCATTGGCATAGAGAGATTGCCAACTCTCTGCTCTTGTCTTATGTCCTATCAAAGTAATTCCTCATGAAAGAGATCAGATCGGAAGATTTATATAAATTTCTGTGAAGTAAAGGGAAGCACCATCTCAGTCAAGAAGAAACAAGGGATGCGTTTTTGAATGTGCTTCATAATGTGTATTCGTCATTAATAGAAAACAAGACATCTTGTTAATTACGGTATACAAATTCTGTGTTTTATTTCAATCATTGATTGACCCAGTTTGGATGGGATAACTGTATTATGAAGTTTTAGGAGAGAAATCCTTAAGCAGGAGAGGGTGGTAAGGAGGATGAGATGTGAAACGTGTAATGGGTGTGCTATGTAATTTTGTTTTCCTGCAGCACACACAGATCTTACACTTACACCATATTACACTGAGATTTAAGCTAATTATTTAAACCTAGAAAATCCGACTTCTTTCAAAGAACCACAATTACCTCTACAAAGGCAAATCATCACTTTGGAGGTCTCCAGATTTCTCATATTTGACAAGAGCATAACCTCTGGAGTTTCTTTAGCAATTGGATGGTACATCCTTGTAAAAGAGGCCACAGCTAAGAAAATCAGATTGATGTTGATGGTGGGATCACTGCAGGGACATCACAGTGAGCGTAACAGCCCTCTTGGTGGCTGAAGACTTTTTCTGGACATCGAGGTGCTCAGGAATAATGTATGAACTTTCCTACCTTGCTCCCTCCTGTTAAGTTAGGACCTACTGGGACATTAGTTAGCAGGTGACAGTTGGGAAGTGCTAGTGACAGATTTTTAGCTTCCTATCCACAAGACCAGCTGCTCCATGGTGACCCCACTTTGGCAAGCTCCACTGGCAGCTGGTGAAATGTACTGCTCTTGGCAAGTACCTACCAGCTGTTCCCACCTGTGGTCATAGGCAGGATCTGTCAATTATGCTTATTAGATCTGTAAATCCGAGGGATAATCCAACCTGTTACAAAGAGCCTCATTCATAGTATATGGGTATCAAATTTAGTGAATCCCCTTTTAGTGTGTGATTATTTCACACATGGCTTTTGAATCTCATTCTCTTATACCCTCACAACTACACAGTCTTTGATTGAGAAACGAATTAATTGGGAAGTCATTCTGCTGTAGGATAACAAATTCTTAAGACATCAGAGCTCAATCCACCACTGAGAATATACCTTTGCTCCTATCATGAATTTAAGAATCCATTACTTTTATTCCCTCACTTCTTACCTTCTCCTGCATGGCAGTTTAAGCCATATAATTTGCCATCTGAAAGAGTTACGTAAGCACAGAGCATGAAATACTCTGAGAAGTCACCGTATTAATTAGACCCTCACATCATAGAATCATAAAAATTAGAAGTGTAGAGGGTCTGCAGCAGGAGGTCATTTTTGCCCGTCTTCCTCCTCTGTGCCTTCTGCCCAAATAGGATGATTTTGTCCACTTAAGCAGGAAAGAGATTAAATATGGCACATTCTCAGTGGTCTATCCAGTGTTATCACAAAAGATCCCAAAGTAATTGACACTACCTCCCTCAAACCTGTGTGCTGAATCCTCACTCAGTGGCTTTTCCTCTATAAATACAAGGACCCGTCCCAGCTGACATGCTTGTATTATTGGACAGATTCTAATCTCAGCATTATACAGGCCCACATTCTTCCTCCGCCAAACGCTATTTGCAGTTCTGTCCCAGATGTAACAACCTAATCAAAACAGAATTTCATAGAGCACCACACAGACGATTGGTTTCTAGGAGACTGTGCAACAGGTACCTGTATGTTTACTGCCTTCTTTTATGAAACTTGATACAATGCAATTGGCAGATTACACATTGATTACTGGGACTTGACTCATAAGAAATGAATTGTAAATAATAAGGTTTAGTAGTAGCCAAAAACATTTTCAAGTCCTCATAATGCTAGCCTTCTCAACTATAACATCATGGACATCAAATTAATACTGTATATTTCTACCTTTTCTACATGGTCCTTCTCGCAGACCCCTATTGTCAACTGAATTGCATCCATGACAACGAATGCTGCCATGTTCAATGACCTTTAGGAACAAGAATCCCTTTCAGAGCGCTCTGCCACAGAAATGGTCAAAAGCCAAAGGAATCCATTAGAAATAGAGAAGTTTGGAGCTGAAAGAGCTTTTGGAAACCACCTACTTAGAAAACGTGCATTCGAAACATGCTCTCTAATTAGAAAAACAATGTTACCTGAAGGTAAAAAAAACCAAATAAACCGCCCAAAATGGAATGCCTGAATTTCAATCCTTGGTCTGTGACCCATTAGTGCTATGAATGCACATAAGTATCTTGATTCTTCTGAGCCTCATGACCCTCAAAAATTGTCAGACTGGCGTTTGCAAGACTTACCTTCACTCCCTACCTTTTAGATGGATTTTTAAATAAGTTAAATATTGTAACCAAAATCACTTTTTAAATAATAAAAATCTATATAATGTAAGGTATTATTAACATTCCTACCAGGATAAGCACCCAATTCAACTTCTTCATTTTACAACTGCAGAAACTGAGGCTCAAAGACACTAGAAAATTCCTCCAAGGCACTAGATGGTATGCACCAAGGCTAATAAGCCAATAACCAAAGTCTGTCCTCGCCTACTGGGTACACTTCCTTTTATGTAACACAGAAGATTCACAAAATTCCAATTTGCGGGCTTCCCCGGTGGCGCAGTGGTTTCGAGTCCGCCTGCCGATGCAGGGGACACGGGTTCGTGCCCCGGTCCGGGAAGATCCCACATGCCGCAGAGCGGCTGGGCCCGTGAGCCATGGCCGCTGAGCCTGCGCATCCGGAGCCTGTGCTCTGCAATGGGAGAGGCCACAACAGTGAGAGGCCCGCGTACCACAAAAAAAAAAAAAAAAAAAAATTCCAATTTGCTTGAAGGTAAGTGCAAGGCAAAAGTGTGATAGACTCTTTCAAGAAAAAATCCAACCTTGCTCACACACCCAGCTGCCCCTTCCATGTTAGCACTTCTATATTATACTTGTAAACTGAGATATGACAATTAGTTAATTGAATCTTTGTAGCAGATGGTAGAAGTTTATGAATTGCATCAATTAATGAATAAATAAACTGTTGCCCTCACTAGTGCCCCTAAAAAAATATGTAAATAGCATACATTCATTTTCCTAGTTCACAGATGGAGATTTTGAGGCCCATCGAGGTTCCATTTGCTCCTGGGCAGGTGGATAATAGACAGATACTCAGTCTAAAAAAAAAAAATTCAGACAGGCTATCATTAACTTATTTTTTTTTTCCTTTCTTATCCAGATCAAAACTTAGTAGAGGCTGTTTACAGTCTTTTCTTCCTGTCTCCTTATCACCATTTTGTAATCCAACCTGGCCTTGGCCTAGGACAGCTACTTACACAAGCTGTGAGCAGCCTGGATATCAGTCAAGCCTTGTCCTTTTCCTTCTGAAAGGTCTCACACCCAGAGGGCCAGAGAAAAGAGAGAATGGAGGCCTTGGAACAAGCGCCTGAGAGGGAACAATGTAATCTTCCATCGTGTAAAGCTTTAGTAATGTTTGAGATGCTCCTGTTTCTAGCAGACAGTCTATGTAGCAGGGAAGGAGGGAAACCATTGAGTTGGGCAATGGCTTGGTGTTTCCAACAATCCTAACATCTGGGGGTCTTTGCTTCTATCCAGGAGTAGCCTCTGCAATCCTCCCACGGCCACTCCAGTCCCATAGGCCACCTCGGTGGTCCTGATGCAGTGTCAGAACTTCCAAAACATTTTGTGAGGCAGCATCATGCTATGCAGCATTTCACTGTTGGTTAGGACCACATTAAAATGTCATTTCAGGCAATTAATATTTTATTTATAAACACTTATAAATATTTATTATAAAGGACTAATAGCAGCTCATGAGAAAACAAATCTATTTCATTTGTATTAAAACATCATCAGATGCTTAATTATAGGAATATTTAGACAAACCATTAAAAATTTATGCTGACTTTCCTGAGAAGTCTGGGACAATCTCCCTTAGACTTCCCCATTTAACTGAGGGGGCAAATTTGATAGGATGCCACAAAAACAAGGGAAAGAAATCCATCTTCAGTTCCCCTTTCTAGTAGCAGGCACAGATTCTGCCTTCATGCGAAAGAAGTCAAAAGACATCTTTCCTTTTAAGAAAAATATTTTCTAAAAAATTTTCAGAAAAGATGGACTCATTATGGACAAATGTCCCAGGCATACTTGGAAGCAAAACATGCCACACCTTTAAATGTATCTGATTAAGCATCTTGCTGCTATTTTAATCAGTTCCCAAACATGCAATCGGCAGTCCCATTTTTCAGCCAGAAAGAAAAATGGTTATTGTCAACATTGATCTGTTGTAGAACACATCACCTTACCCTACTAAGTTCTGAAAATATAATTAAAACATTCTATTTTGAAACCAGTGACTCACCAAAGTATATAAGGATCTAGGTGTACATTTTGCTTTTTTATGGCTCTTAAGTTTAGGCTGAAAAGAGAGTAAATGAGACTGAATCTCCGTAATTGGCTGTAACCGATTTATTTCTGTTGAAATGCATTGCCATTTCCACATAGCACGTATTTCTGCCTCAGTTACTACACTATTTGATTGGACCTTAACTTTCTTCTTGTATTTGCATTATAGCTATTGTGCAAACACCCTATAAGACTTGCATACTTTGGGAGATTTAAAAGTACAATGACCGATTTGATAGGAAAGTTGCAGTTTCTCCATGTTATTTCCAAAAATTGCTCTTTGGAACATGGTGCTGTTGTCACAACATGCCTCTCAGTTATGCTTACTTTAGCTGCTCTTGGATTTTGGTACGAGACAGGTTTACTCCAATACATTACCAAGTGGTTTGAAATAGCATCATAATTCATAAAGGTCATCTTGTGAATTTTAAGACCATCCAACCCCTTTATCTACTTATAATCACTGGAAATATATTTTTGAAAACTGACATTATCATTTGTAGTGGAGAATATCATATAACATAAAAAATATGGACTGGAGATTTTGCATAATCAAATCAAGATCGAGATGGGCAAGCACTGTAGAGCAGAAATGAGAAATCTGGAAAAACATGCTGGATGGCCATATCTGATGGGCACAGCTTTGAAATAAAATCCTAATAACATAAGGAAATCATTTTAAAGACTTTCAGAAAAACCCAGACATAGTAGAACAGCTAGTTCTTTGCTTGGCATTTTTTCCCCAAAGCCACAGTAAACAATCTTGAGTGCACTTAAAATGTTGACAACATTGTTTTGAAATATTTGCCATAAGGTCGTATGCCATCGTGGATTGTCCACTGGAAGTGCACGATATGATGTTATTAAAAAGCACAACTTCTACATGCCTAATTCCAATTAACCACTTGTAACCTGGTTACGAATACGAATTTGAGTCACTTGTCCAGTTTTCTCTCTTTCTTCTGCAAGCAAAATCATGATCCAGGGTCACTGTGTTTTACCCCAGTAACAGAAAATGCTCTAATTCTCAAAGCAATGAGACCTATCAACCTTTTCCAAAAACACCTAGCTGTCATTCTACGAAGAGTGTGATGTTTTGTTTATTTGTTTGGCGTCTGCTCTTTTATTCCAGAAGCAGTGGCTGCTTTTGGAATTCAACTTTTGATTCTCCCTTTAATCACACCCAGCATGCAATGCTTGTAAACTGTCCCATCGTGTCACCGCTCCTCTATTTATTACATCTTATGCTTTAAATATCACCTCTGACAAACAAAAGAAAAGCAAATGCCCCTAAATTTCCTGAAGGGCTGAAGTATCAAGCCCGGATTATTATTGTTTATGTCTCAGCTTTAGCAGCTCCAGTGTCTCCATGGTCTGCTGTGTGCCGAGCTGGCAATGATGGATGGCCATTACGGCAGCTTATTGGAAATGGCTTGATTTATAACCTGTTCTCCTGCCTCAGTCTAATGGCTTCATTTCTTTCCTCCAGCGCGTGATGCCACAGCCAAGGTCATTGCGCCAATGGCCTTTTGTTGTTCGCCTGCTGATGACCAGTGTGCCTAGCCGTCAGCATGGGAAAGGGTGAAGGGGGGGAGGCAACAGGAAGGGGGGCAACCATGGGGGTGGGGAAGCTCCAACCTTTACATTTTAATTTTTTTTTTCATCTCAGTCCCTGATAACTGCGGTAGAACAGTAGATTAAATGCTGTCTTCTATTTGCTTCCCGTACTTGCCAGACAAGGAGCTGCTTTATGATCCTCAGTGGGGAAGTCTATTACTCACCTCTACTTTAAATGACCAACATCAAATATATACAGCTCCCATTAAAGCTGAGATCAATAAAAATGCCATTAAGATAGTAAAAGTTGCTGATATTCGTGAAGCCCCCAAACAAAATATTTGATTTTCTTTCAGGTTGTTAGTGAGATGGCATAGGAACATATAAGTGAAAGGAGAACTAGCCATGCCTACGGTCAATAATTTATCTCAGAGATTCATTCAGCCTCTCACCCAATATTTCCCTGCTGTCTATTGATTCCTCATCATTATTTGTCATAAGCTGTCCTAACTCAAGGAGAAAATATGCCCTGCTGGTCCGAGGGGAGTCATACCTGGAGAAATAGAAAGGAATTTCATTAAAAGCAAGAAAGAACGGCTGTGGCTTTGAGAAACTCCAACAGCAAGTTGCCTAGACTTTTGTTAGAGTCTTAAAGCAAGTCGTAAGCAGCTCAGCAACATTGCACAAGATATTGTGAACCCTGGGCTGGAGTTGTTCTGACTGGGGTTCAAGGAAGCTCAGAGACCTTCCCTGTGTATGAGTCCAGCTTCCAAAAATTGTGTGTGCCTGTGAGTGCGTGTATACTTTTCCTTTCATATTTTCCCTTTCCCTAGAATCTTCCAAGTTGATTTTCCCAACTGGGCTCTCACAGATACCAGAGACAAGTCAATGGTTAAAGAGACACATTAGTAAAGAGTATACAGGGTTATGTCTATGTCATTAAGTCAAACTAAAACCCAAAGGTAAAGGCATGACTTTGGAAATAGGATTAATTTTTTAAAGTATGACTATTTGCTTAAGGGCAGTTTTTAATAAGTGGTCTATATTTTATTTTCATGAGATAACGTGCTTGTGACGTGGCATTCAATGGTAATCTTTGAAACTGGTTTTGAACAATGGCCTGAAATTTGCTTTATGCATATCCAAAAATCAATGTCAGAGAATTTTTTTTAAGTTCAGTCTACTTGGAGTGGGCTAATTCCCCTCAAAAAATGATCTTATTTAAATTTTCTCAAATCTTAAGTCAGTTTAGTCTGGAACATAAATCCATAGCATTTTAACACTGAAAGGGACCTACAGGAATACCTACTCTCATTCCTTTGTTTAATAATAAGAAGAATGTCACTGTTATTACTGATAATTAATATTAACCTAAAGCTTACTCTGTTCCAGGCATTGCACTAAGCCACTTACATCCTCACCACATCTTTATGAAGTGAGTGATATTCCCATTGCATAGAAGGAGACAGAGATCAGATAGCTTGCCCAAGATCACATATCTCACAGTGGAAGAGTCCAGATACACACCCAACTCTATTAGATTTTGCAACTAACAATAAATGGAATATTTAAAATCAACCAGAAGCGGGCTTCCCTGGTGGCACAGTGGTTGAGAGTCTGCCTGCCGATGCAGGGGACATGGGTTCGTGCCCCGGTCCGGGAAGATCCCACATGCCGCGTAGCGGCTAGGCCCGTGAGCCATGGCCGCTGAGCCTGCACGTCCGGAGCCTGTGCTCCGCAACGGGAGAGGCCGCAGAGGTGGGAGGCCCGCATACCGCAAAAAAACAAAACAAAACAAAACAAAAACCAAAGATCGGAAGGGAGTTTTCTTAAAGCAACTTCTGCTCTCTGCCACCAACACAAATCCCACCCCCGCTCTCCCTGGCCCCTGTCAGTGGAGCAGAAAGACCTGCTACCTACTTGGAATAGGAGCTGAGAAGAATATCCAGGGCCAGGACTCAAACTAACAGCCCCGTGTATTTTCCGGCCAGCTTATTATAAATCCTTTCCACCAAAAGCCTTTGCTGACATCCTGCAGGACCGGGGACTGGTCTCTTCTGTTTGTTTATTCATAAAAGGCAACATATATTTCTCCACCATCAGAGACGTCTCCTTGAAGAATTACACTGAAGGGATAGCACTGGAGTTTTCCCACGATTGGTAAATCACAAACAGGAGGAACAGTCCTGGCTGGACCAGATGAGAGTGGAGATCCCAGTCCAACGGTGGGAGGCTGGACCCTGCCATGTGTCACCAGGACACTGGTCATCAGAGTACAGTTCTGCATCTGCTCAGCCTACCTCATGCTTTTGTGAAATACAGGGACATGTGGACCTAAGGTAGGTTGCAGGGAGACCCCAAACACCATCCTGGAGTCAAGAGATGAATGTCTGGACGGTTGAACAATAGGGCTGTCAAGGCCAAAACAAACATGGTCTCTGTTTTCCTTGTTTCTTTCCCTACATCCCATCTCCATTAATCACCACACATTTATCAAACTGGTTAAAAACACAACCAGAAAACTGAAACCAAATTCGTAACCTGAAAGAGTTAACATGTATTAAATAAGCATAAATATGTTT
This sequence comes from Aethalodelphis obliquidens, assembly GCF_003676395.1. Taxonomy (NCBI): domain Eukaryota; kingdom Metazoa; phylum Chordata; class Mammalia; order Artiodactyla; family Delphinidae; genus Aethalodelphis; species Aethalodelphis obliquidens. The sequence continues at coordinate 12,059,729 of NW_020837984.1, read as the reverse complement.
CAAACAAAAGTCACTGGTCAGGGTTAGTTGACTGCGGGTATTTCAACAAAATTATTTAGCCTTTCCATTGAGACTATCTCTTTATACCCTGGATAAGAATTTTGAAAACAAATGCCAGGCATGGATATGGGATCTGGAGGGTTTCAGTAAGTCTCCCCTTGACAGTTTATCAGTGACAATGACATATCTCACCAGTTTATGGTAAAGGCAAACTTCATGAGGTAACGCACACATTTAATGAATGAGCCTATAATGAAAAAAACATTGGCAATGGTAGGCTGGTGGGAAAATGGGTTTGAAATAACATGTACAAACCACTCACTGAGCTGGGATTATGAGAATTAGATAGAGCATGTTTTTGGAGCAAAAATGCAATACCACTGATGTGATTACCCAGAAGAATAAAGCTAAACGAAAGTCTGTTTTGAGAGGCACAGAATACCGGAGAGCCAGAAATCCATCCAATCAAATTCACCAAGTCCTGAGCAAAGAGCCTGTAGGTGACTGCTGTCATTATGGACTCAGTACCTGGGTGTACTTTTCCCCTTTACCTAGAGCTCCACACAGCTGAGAGGTCAAGATGGTACTTGATACACTTTCTAAAGCCAGAACTCCTTGCCTTTTTACTGGTTGTGATTAGTGAGTTTCAGCTACTAGTTGTATGTACTTTCTGGATGGCAAATGAAAGAAAAGCCCTGTGCAAGAATCATGTGTTCAGGATCTCCAGGCACTTGGCAAATGTCAGTTCCTTGATCCTTACAGCGCCTGTAGCATAAAAAACCACTTGAGACCTTAGGAAGTGAGCCATCAAGCATTAAACAGGGCCTGCAAATAGGTGGTTAAAATGTTCTCTGGGGGCTTCCCTGGTGGCGCAGTGGTTGAGAGTCCGCCTGCCGATGCAGGGGACACGGGTTCGTGCCCCGGTCCGGGAAGATCCCACGTGCCGCGGAGCGGCTGGGCCCGTGAGTCATGGCCGCTGAGCCTCCGCGTCCGGAGCCTGTGCTCCGCGACGGGAGAAGCCACAGCAGTGAGAGGCCCGTGTACCGCAAAAAAAAAAAAAAAAAAAAAAATCTCTGGGTGTGACAAAGTTAAGCTTCCCCCAAATCCCAGGTAGAAACAACTTTAAAGAGTTTTTCACAATCCCTAGCCTCTCTGAAGGAGACATTGATGCGTGTGAACTGATGATAAGTCTTCCAGTGATCTTGGCTCCAGAAATGCAAAATCTTCTACCGGCCAATGGGCAGCCAAAGACTGTGAAACTGCCAGAAGTATCTTGGGCAACTTGGTAGGACTACAGATGTTAAAAGAGATGATCGCTCTGTGACATACAGAGGGGTGGTTGAGAGCTCAGACTCTACAGACAAGATTTAAACCCCAAGTTTTATCCTTGATAGCTGTCTGAACTTGGGCAAATACTCAATCCCTTTAAGCCTCAGTTTCCTCATATACAAAAAAAGGTTAGCAAGTGTGCCTCCCTCCTAGGGCAGCGGTTCTCGGCTGAGGCCATTTTGTCCTCCAAGGGACATTAGGCAAGGTCTGGAGACAATTTTGGTTGTCACAGCTGGGGTGGGTGTTGGGAGATGTTACTGGAATCTTGGGGGTAGAGAACAGAAATGCTGCTAAACATCCTACAGTGCACAGGACAGCCTCACAACAAAAGACTATTAGGACAAAAGTAGTCAATAGTGCTAAAGCTGAAAAGGTCTGCCCCTGAGTTACTTCGAAAATTCAATACAATACTCCATGTAGAGGGTGTGGAGAAAAGGGAACCTTCCTACATTGTTGGTGGGAATGTAAATTGGTGCAGCCACTATGGAAAACACTATGGAGGTTCCTCAAAAAACTAAAAGTAGAGTTTCCATATGATCCAGCGATCCGACTCCTGGGCATATATCCAGACAAAACTCTAATTCGAAAAGATACAGGCACCCCTATGTTCATAGCAGCACTAGTCACATTAGCCAAGACATGGAAACGACCTAAAATGTCCATCGACAGATGAATGCATAAAGAAGACGTGGTACATATACACAGTGGAATACTACTCAGCCATAAAAAAGAATAAAATAATGCCATTTGCAGCAACATGGATGGACCTAGAGATGATCACACTAAATGAAGTAAGTCAGACAGAGAAAAACAAATACCATATGATATCACTTATATGTGGAATCTAAAATATGACACAGATGAACTTATTTGTGAAAATAACTCACAGACATAGAGAACAGCCTTGTGGTTGCCAAGGGGAAGAGATGGATTGGGAGTTTGGGATTAGCAGTTGCAAACTACTATATATAGAATGGATGGACAACAAGGTCCTACTGTATAGCACAGGGAACTATATTCAATATCCTGTGATAAACCATAATGGAAAAGAATATGAAAAAGAACGTGTATGTGTGTGTAGATATATAAATATATATCTCTGAATCACTTTGCTGTACAGCAGAAATTAGCACAACATTGTAAATCAACTATACTTGAATAAAATAAATTTTTAAAAATACAGTACTCCATGTAGAAGCTCTTAAAAGAGGACCAATATCACAGTATCATAGTAAGTCTTCTATTATTATTATAAGTTTCATTAGACATTACACAGTCTACTTCTAGGTGAGTCAATTAACTGTAATAGATACATATACAATTTGTTAACGAACTTAAATAATTTACACTCTAAAGGCATTATTTGTCATGCATACACTAATGTCAGGACGTTGCTCTAGGAGCAAGAGGCTGCTCTGTCTGTGACAGGCCTACCGTGGGCAGAGCTGGGGATATTGAGCTGAATTCCAAGGCTCCCTCCAGACTAGAGCTGATCTGAGAAACCAGTGCTGATGGAAGCAGCAGCTGCAGCAGCAGGGCTGTAAGCTATGTGTTCTGTCCTCTGGGTGCTTGACGGGGAAGAGAGAGTGCCTCTCTCTCTAGGCCTCAGCTTAACTGGCCTATTTCACGGCTGGACAAACACAGGCTCCTTAGCCACTTTCCTATCCTTGACTGAGCTGTAAGTGTCCATAGTGTGACATAAAGCAAAGCTGGAATGCTCCTGCAAGGGCAGTGTGTAAAAAGAGCGTGGCCTCCCAGACAGCGGGGCTGAGGTCCCTGATAAGACCAATGGTGGAGCAGCAGATCTCCTGAGGCCCAGAGGGTGTTGTTGTTGATGGAGCATTTCTATGAATCTGTTGACTCTCAGACTTCATTCCAGCCCCTGCTCCCAGACACTCTTCCCAGCCAGGGGTGAGGCCTAAAGTTCTCTGAAGACTAAAGGCCCAAAGACTGAAGGTGTCTGAAGAGAGTGTTGCTGTCATGGGGTGTGTTTCTGTGGTGCCACGGCCTCCCGGATGTCCTGCTTCATCCTTAGTGAGAAATAAAGTCCAGTACATCTTCTCAGGTCCAGAGAGTGCTGTTGCCATGGGGTGCATTTCTATGGAGACGCTGCCTTCCATGGGTCCCTCCAGTCTATCACGAGGTTTATAGTACAGCAAGCCTCAGGCTCAGAAAACTCTGACCTTGAGGGCTACACTTCTGTGGGTTCTGCCTCCAAATCATTATTCCAAATCTTTGTCAGGGCCTAAAGTCAAGCACCGAATCGTCTCAGGCTCAGAGAGCGCTGATATTAAAGAGGAGATTACTCAGAAGCTACTGCCTAGAAGGTGCCCTTCCAGTCCTTGGGGAGCCCTAAAGGCGAGCAAGAAGTCTCCTCAGGTTTGGGGAGTGCTCCTGAGGAGGGGAGCCATTGTAGGGTGTAGCTGCCTCCCAGACCCCTTTCCCAGGCCTTGAGGGGACCTGAATACCACCAAGACATCTCCTCAATGTCAGAGATCTCTGCTGAAGAACAGAAGAGTTCTGAAGAGCAGCTGCCTCGCACAGGCCCTCTCCCGGCTTCAAGAAACCCTCAGGGTCAGCAACAGGTCTCTTCTGCTTTAAGCCAACATTGGGCTCACCACTTTCTGGCTAATAATTGTGATTCTTATGGGTTAAATGTTCCTCAGGATATAGTCTATGGACCATCAGAATCACATGCACATTTTTTAAAAAACAAACAAATTTCTGTTCCCCACTCAAGACCTACTGAATCAAACTCCTAGTGTGGGACGGAGCCTAGGAATCTGAATTTTTAGCAAGTTCTCCTGATTCTGATGTTCTGCAAAATTTGAGAGTTACTGATATATGCCTTAAATGTTAGCTCAAAATATATTAGTTTTATATTGTTATTCCATGTATTATATTACCTTGTCAAATTGAGAACTTTTTAAAGTGTTGCTCAGTGTAAGATACAGTCTTTGAAAACATTTAAAAATTCTAAATCGATGAACTTATTATTATTATTATATTTTCCCAAAAAGTAGACAATCACCTTGAGGTCAGTTTCTCTACATATTGTTGTTGCCTACAAGACCTACCAGATATGGGGGTGGGTCTAAATTAGGAATTTGGAATTAAGAGATACACACTACTATATATAAAATAAACAACAAGGATCTACTGTACAGCTCAGGGAACTCTATTCAATATTCTGTAATAACCTAAGTGGGAAAAGAATCTGAAAAAGAAGAGATATCTGAATCACTTCGGGGTATACCTGAAACATTGTAAATCAACTATACTTCAATAAAAAATAAATTTAAAAAAGTAAATAAAAGAAACAGTAATAGAAATTGAAAATAAAAAGACCTACCAGATAGCTGAGCACAAATTCAACAAACATTCGTTTATTAAAAATGTTCCACATGTGATGTGGAAAAAACACACTGGAAAGATGCTAACTTGAGAGCCAGTATAGTAAGTTCGTGCAGGTGTCCGAGGAACCTAGATCTCCATATGCCTCTGAAAAGTAGCATGAATGGGCAAGACGTGGTTTTCCTTTGCAGTTTTCCAGGCGAAAATACCTTTTCAGAAAGTCTTATTAGGGAGGGCTACCTAAGGAGCCCTTGCCCAAAAAACAAACTTAGGACTCACAGTTTAGGAAATCAAGAGTCTGAGGTGACAGGAGTCCTCTTCGCTGAAATTCTACCCAAAATATGTTGAGGGTGTGTGTGTAGTTTTGTAGGGATCAAAGAACACCGAACACCATTCAATCCATCTCTTCCGTGGAGTCTGGTGTTTTGTCTCCCTGAGGATGCTTTTGGTTGCAGGCAGTAGACCGAGAGTTTTTACATAGAAAAAGGATTTATTATTTCACAAAATAAGAAATGTAGAGTGAGGACAGTTACAGGAAATTCAGTAGCTCAACAATCCCCAAGGATGCAGATGTTTTCTCCCTGTCCACTCCATGTTATTCTGCCCCAGACGCAGTGCTGATGGATTGGAGAGGCACGTGGGAGAGAGGGTTCATCATCCCTCCCTACCTGAGGAAGATACAGATGGGAGCCTCTCACTGGCTTGACCAGTGAGAGGGTAACAGAGAGAGACAAGCCTCCTCCCAGGCTATCCCAATCTCCTAAGAGCTTCTGGAACTCTTAAGCCAAGCCAGGTGGAGCCCCAGAGCCAGAGTTTGGCCCAAGTGTTTCTCTGGAAGGCTCTTCCCTTCCCCAACCCCATCAGTCCCTGAGCCTTTAGACTCCGCTGCCCCATAAGCTACCTTCTCAGGGACCACTGAGGGAAGTGAGGCAGGCCAGGGGGTGAGATGCAGGAACGAGCCATGCCTTAGGAGATGGCTTTTCCCAACACCCAGCTCCCCATCCGGCAGCTCTGCCCTGTCACATGACTCTGTGTAGTGCCACCTGAGCTTATCACATCTCATTAAGGAAAAAGAATACAATAAAACCAAGCCTCTGGGGAAAAAGAAGTCACTGGGGAGTTCTCCCTTCCTGTATAAGTGCCTGCAGTCGTCCCAAGAATGATGTTTAGACAATTATAGGCATGCAGAGGAGAAAAGCATTTTCACCACGTACACAGTGCTATTAGCAAGAAAAATCTTTCCCAGCAACTTCTCTGCGTACTTCCTTTCAAATCCCATTGGCCAGGAAGGGGACATATATTGATGCCTAAACCAATCACATGATAACAATTCATTGCAGGAGACCATTTCCCTGCACACACGTGTGGCTAGGCAGGGGCACCCCTAAAACTGGGGTCTTCCAGCAAGGAAGAAATAAGGCAATGGGAATGGCAATTGGGTAAGTGACTAAGAGTGCCTACCATATTGGTCTTCAAATGCCCTAAGTCTAAAATATTGAATTTAAACACTGAGTTTGATTCCTGAAGCAGAGTCACAGAAACTCTCTCTTTAAAACTTAGCAGCATGGTCACTAAGTAAATGGGAGAAAATTACTCAACTCTCTGGGCCTTGTGTTCTTATCTATACAACGATAACAAACACAAGGTACAGGACACCCAGTGAAATATGAGTTTCTGTTAAACCATGTCTTAAATATTACATGGGACTTATACTACAAAATTATTTGTTGTTTATCTGAAATTCTGACTTCACTAGGTGTCCTGTATTTTTGTTAAATCTGGCAATCCTAGATGGATGGATTGTGGCTGGAGGGTAGGTAGGTGGACTGATGGGATGGATGGGATGGGTAGGTATAGTGATAGAACTCTTTGGGACAATTTTTCAATGGTCAAGGGCTGTGTGCCTCTGTGTATATGGGTGAGTGGGTGTGGGTGTGGGTGTGTGTGAACATGCGTGTATTTTCCTCAGAAACAGACCAGCAAGGGAAGGCGTATGATGAGAATTTGAAGAGCTAGTCCAGCCCAGAGAACAAAATATCTACTGCCAGGGAGATGAGAACGTGAACCTTTGCACTATGATTACACCAGTGACTCCCTGTGTGATTTTTGATAAATCACACAACCTCTCTGTTATGCAGGGTTTCACATTAATGTAGATGAGATAATAATATCAGCTTTATTTCCACCTCACATGAGATCAAGGTCACCTGAGCATTACTTATAAATTCCAGAATTGAAAAAGAGGCAAGGAATGGGTATTTTTTTACATTACATCAATGAGAAGGGGGAATCAGAAAGCCCGGGTAGGCTTGGGATTCTTTTCTAATTTCTTTGGGAAGCACTCACTAAATAATGATTCGAACCTAATATAGGATGCACTGATTACAACCCACACTTTGTTTCCAAGCCTTAATTCACATACCTGAATGTTTCCCTCGTTAGCTGCGTGCATCACCCTCTCACTGAATCAGCAGAATTTAGCAAATTCAGACATCAGCTGTTTCTTTCCTGTATTTGACAGGAAACCTATTGCAACCCAGTGATTTCCCAGGGTTTATTTTTTCACAAGTGCCAGAGCAGCACCACACCAGTGGGATCCGTGTTGGGAGCATGTGCCCATAAAAACTGGTTTCTTTTTGTGGTCACATTTATGTTGAATCGGCAAGTGAACGGGGCTCTCATTATCTTTGGAGGTAGAAGTCCATTACATTTCACTGGGCCTGTGTTATTTTGCTAATAAAACTAATACAGCCCAAGAAACAAGAACGGTGGAGGGTGGTAGGGTTAGTGCTTTCAGTGATATTCCCAGAGGCCTCCGAATCATCCTCCTATAAGCGACCAAATGGCCAGAATCCAAGGCAAGCATGGGGTCGGAGTACAAAAACGGGAGAACCACCAGAGAGGGCAAAAGTAGAGAAGACTCTGGCCAGGGGGTGAAAGCAGGTAGGAGAATGTGTGAACCTAGTGACCCAGATTGAAAACAGGGCATCCCGTGTCACTCTTAAGGCAGGAAGCTTTACAGTGAGTGTCACGAAAATCACAACATAACCATGCCTTCTCGGTCATCTGCAAAGGACTTTCACATACAGTAGCTCAGTTCATCCTTACTGAATCGGTGAGAAAACTGAAGCTCATAAAGGTAAAACAACTTCCTCTAATGCATATCAGAGGCAGTATTCGAAATCAGGGCTACTGAACACAGGACCGGGACTTTTCCCACCAGCCCCAGCAGTATTTTACAAATGGTGTAAATTAATACCTGCCAAAACGTGGCCTTCACCCTCTTATCTACAGCCGTTGAAGTTCCCACCATTGGCATCCCCTTCGGGGTTACAGAGGGAAGGAAACAAACTCTATATTGTATAACCCAGGTTAGGCAGTGACAGCGAAACAAAATAGGGACCAATTTTTTCTGGAACTTTCATCCTGGTTGTCATCTTGGAAAGCCACATTACCGTCACGGAAAGTGTGATTTATTGGCATTCAATCATTTGTTCATGCACTCATTCGTTCAAAAAGTGTATATTAAATTTCTATTTGCCAAACACTGTACTAGCTACTGTGTGTTCAGCGGTGAATAAAAGAGAGGTGGTACTTGCTCTTGTGTGACTAAAAACATGGCGAAAGGGACAGACATTCAAGAAGGAGACAAAGGCCTAAGCATCTAATGACTGATTGTGAAAAGTGCTGCGATAAAGATAGGGTGTTTTACAAACAAAATACAGAGGTGGCTTCTCCAATTTGAGCAGGCCACTCTAAAGTGATGGGTGACCTGACCAGTGAGAAGGGATGCTCTGTGTGAAGAGTGAGAAGAAAGAGCTTGAATAGAGCCCTGGAAGGGAGAGAGCTCTGTCCGCTCCAGGAGCTGGACCAAGGCCCCTGGAATTGGAAAGAGGTGAGGGAACAGTGAGAGAGAGGGTGGCAGGGATGCAAAGGAGGCAGGAGCACCAAGAACCATCCTGGGCTACTTGGTATAGCCAACAGCAACAGGTGGGTCTGGCCTCTGGCTGGAGAAGGGAGCCACCAGATGGGCAGGAGACACCAAAAGGATGAAGGTGAACTTCAACTTTGCCCTGTTCCCAGGTGTGCAATTCCAGGTGCTCATGGTGAGACTGACGCCTCCATTAGTAGTTTATTCCCCTACTTTGAATCCTCTGTCCACCACTAACCCAACTCAAGGTGCCCAATGCCACCTCCATATCTACGTTATGGTAAATGGCCTTCAGTTCCACATGGAAACAGAGGAAAAACACAGGCTGCCAACTAGGTGTGTCAAAAATATTTTCCCAAGCGCCAGATGGAGACTGTGCCCTAAACTGGAAAGTTTCTGGCCACCCGTGAAGGCTGTTCTCTGGTGCCAATCCCACTTTCTCCCACCGGCTCTTTGGGGCTGAGGAAATGCTTCATCAGTGCTGGGCGGAATCATTAGAAGTAACTGATTAACAGCGTGGCTATCGAAGTTCTGGAGTTTGTTTTTCTGCAACCTGAAAGGGTGCTTGCTGTATGATTTTTTAATTAGAGTGTAAATACTGCAGGCCCATAAACCTCTTGATTGATTGCTGACAGGTGTGAAAGTTTGCATTTGATGGAAAAGGCCCCGAGTCTTCTGTTATCTCCAGCTTCTGTTTTCTCAGGCTCCCCTGGCAGCTGGCTGGGTTGACACACAGGGCAGCACCCAGGAAAACTGCCAGATGGAGGGCTTATCCTCTGAATTCCCCAATATCACCTTGGGAGCTTCTTCCTCCCTATCACATCCCCCCTCATCTTCTTTCAAAACTCACAGTGGGACCTCAGCCTGGTGAAGAAATCCCCACAATGTCTCCACTGTTGGAGTCATGCCCCACGTTCTGATTTTCCTTCTGACCTTATCACGCATTCTATGGCCCTCACTTCTTGAACTACCAAGAAACAGAAATTAATTTAAATACTTATTCATGGGTTCGTTCAGTGAACAAATATCAAGTGTATCCACGGCTACGGTACACACATTATTTCAGGTGCCCGAGAGACAGCATGGAGCACACTAAAGTCCTTGCCATCACAGAATACCTTTTACAAGGGGGAATAAAAAATACACACATGAAAAAGTAAGTTTAAAAGATCATTTCGAACACTGATAAGTGTGATGGAGATGATAAAATTGGGACACATGGAAGAGAGTCATTGGGAAGATGCTTTGGTCAGAAGAGCAGGAGATTCAATTATTTTTCTCCATCTTTCCAGCATGAGCCCCCCGCTTCTGTTTGTCTTGGAAGATCTGTTTTATTCTTCTTGTTCTCACACCATATTGACTTCCCCATCCATATGACCAAAAATGACCATCTTATCTCTCTTTTCACGTTGATTCAGTACAAGCAATCAATGAAGACCAGTCATCCTCCCAGGGTCCCTACTCCTAAAAAGTATTTAGGATCTGATTGGTCCAGTTTGGGTCAGGGTTCCTCTTGGTGAAAATCATCTTTGAGCAATCTAAGCTGTGTCACATATGAGTGTGACCTAAGTCCCCACTGTTGTGGGTAGAGGGGCATTTATTATAGAGAAGAGAGAGAGCATGGCCTGGGAATATACCAACTACTAGTCATCTTGCTTACAGATAGTTGTTGTATTGCAGACCTATCCATTCCTACAGAGAGGCAGTAATCCAGGAAAGAAGAGATGGAGTCCTCAACTGAAGAGGGAGAATACGTGAAATAAAGAAACAGTGGGGTTTTTAGAACAAACATGTTCTGATATGCTGAACTAAATAATACAACTGTCTTGGCAAGCTTAGAATTTGAAACCTGGGCATCTAGAGAAAACTCCTGAAATAAAATCCCATGGCTATTTAATATACTCTTAAAGTCCTCCAGAGAAGGAAGCCATACTGCTTTTCAAACTATTTTGAATTTTAAGACTTCTCAGTTTCTATAATCATGAATTGTTTCATGTCTAAGGCAAATGCTCTAATGTTAGGTGACAGCATTTACCTGCACCTGCAGTGTAATCATTCATAGTGCACCTTTCACTCAAATTACGGTCCAGTTTGGACAATAAATGAAAAGTCATCTTACTCCTAGGGCAAGCTGGATAAAGGAAATTATGTCCATTATTATTGCAAACATCACGAAACAAGATAGGACAACTTTAAAAACCATCTGAGGTAAAAGTTTCTAGGTGACCTGGAATTTGTGATATTAAGTCACGTGTAAGTTTCTAGGTGATGACAGTCACTCCTTACAGATTTTGAAGATATTAAAAAACTCATTTTGTACAGTGTTGGTGGTACAGTGGTGAGCATAACTGCCTTCCAAAATTCTTCTTATATTATTATGCTTCCTCTGATTCTTGCTCTGTCAAGTAAGTGGCCCGATCTTGATGCTTAAGTTTCTATTCCCAAAGCAAAAAAAGGAAATAAAAATGCACCATGGCCTTTTGGTAAAATGACAGTTATTACTATCTTTGGCCAGAAGAAACATATTTTTGACAGCAAACCAAAGACTGAGCAGGGTATTATCAGCTTTTCAAACACTAAAGTGAAAAAATAAATGGGTAGAGGATTTGTGTGTCATTCAGCAGAGTTTTAGTGTCAGTCATGACAGTTCTTACTGGAAAAATGTTTAATACCCTCTACTTAATCAAAACTAAATTCCTCATAAATGACTGTTTGATAAAAGGAAAGAATTATCTGTGAGTAACTTATCCTACAATGTAGAATTGCTCCCCAATTCCAAAGAATGAAGTAAAGCTGATTGAGAATATTCTAAGTACAGTGTTAGGGTTTTGATAAACACAATAAAATCTCAAATACTGAATTGCTCAGCCAGGAACAACAATTGGATAACCTTGGATAAGTTGATCCCCACTGATTATTTTTTCCCAGAAGCTTAAAGTGTGAATAAAATGTTCTGGCATTGCACTATCTCATCAATTTTTACATACTGGGGTTTTCAAGTTTCTCATATCCTTCTATCCTATTATCCTCCTTTATCTTCTTGGAATCTATTCCGGGAATTACTCATGCATAAAATTATGGGAGAAGCCTTCATCTCTAACGCCTTTTTCTAATTGTCAAATTTACAGTAAAAAGATAATAACTATTGAGTATCGATTGATCCAAGTTTTCATAAATGCTATGGCAATTTCTAGACACCAGGAGCAATCGTAACATATTTTGCAGTAGACTGCCCTAATTAACGACTAGGTGCTTTCCAAATTTTTCAAGAAAAAAAGGAGCATATCTAATTCTGTTCATTTTGATAATGGAGGGCAGGAAAAAATGTGTCTCATTGGAAATGCAAAGCTAGTCTTCAGTGGAAACAATTTCTTCATTCTCTTCATTGATCTAAGCTTTGTCTCCTCTTTTGAGTCACAGGCCACTCCTGAGGTTAGAGGTGATGGCATAGCTTAATGGTTAAGAGTGAATATAACAAAAAAGAAGCAGACTCACAGATATAGAGAACAAACTAGTGGTTACCAGTGGGAAGAGGGGAGTGGGGAGGAGCAGTATAGGGGTAGAAGATTAAGAGGTACAAACTATTATGTATAAAATAAATAAGCTACAAGGATATATTGTACAACACAGGGAATATAGCCAATATTTTATAATAACTGTAAATGAAACATAACCTTTAAGAATTGTGAATCACTATATTGTACACCTGTAATTTATATACTATGGTACTGCAACTATATTTCAATAAAAATAAATCAATAAATATAAATAAATAAATAGGAAAAAGTTTTTAAAAATACACGAGTTAGAGTTACAATGCCTAAGTTCTAAATCCTAAGCTTGCCACTTGCTATATGGGCCAATTTCAACAGGATTCTTAATATCTCTTAGTCCCAAATTTTAATTTGTAGTATAGAGTATCCATTGTACCTATTCCTGTGAGTAAAATGCATATTAAGCATTAGCACAGAGTCTGGCATAGAGTAGAACCTTAATAAAATATCCTATTACATGAAAGAAAAAAATAACTAGACGATAAACAAAGAGCTTAGATAAACAGCTCCTAAATAATCACAGACTAAGCATTTCTCCTCCAGCAGATCTTGGTATCTGCTGACAACCTCTCTTTAATTCGTGGTACATTCTCCATCTACAAGCTTAAAATTCTCTATCTTTTTGGCACAGACTGAATATCAATCAACGAGGAGATTGTTAATTCATTCAGGCCAATGGAAAGCAATCATTATAAACAATTCAAAGTTCCCTTCGGACTTCCTCTGGGATGTGGATACAACCACTCCTTTATTATTTCCTAGATAAGGGCGACATCAACCCTGGTAACATATTAGGGTTGACCCGCAGTTAGAAGGAAATGTTTTCACAGTTACATTTATGACCACTATATTCATATCAGAAAGCTTTTCAGACACAGTTCCTTATGGTTCACTTTACCATGTACCTAACAGACAAGACTGGTTTGTGGCGCAATGGTCCATCAAGTTCTACACTCCAGAATCACATTCTAGAATGTGTTCTTTTGATTCATTGAAGGTGATTGCTAACTCAGTTATACACAAGTAAACTTGTGGACACACAAATCTTGATCTATTTACATTGACTTTCAGTCCGGCAAGTTCTTTCCAATGTGGTACTGGCAGAGTTCTGGTTTTTACAAGCATTTCTGGGTTCAAGTCAGTTTTAGACTTAGAATTCTTAAAATTTTGCCCCAATGAAAAGGAATATCAGTCACTCTCCAGAGCATGAATTCTTCTGTAGATATAACAGCTACTGAAATCTAAGAGGAATTCATGCTTTTTTAAATTTATGGCATGACAGTGCTATGACATTGGCAGTTTTCGACAGATAGCATTTTCCATCTAGCTTCTAAGAATACTTTCTTATTACAGTTGCTCTTCTCTACAAACCCATCAAATTCCTCTCTGAAAAGCCAGATCTCCTTGTTCCTCTTGGGCAAACACTGTTTTATAGATAATGCAGGAAAGGCCTGAGTGATAACTGCCCTCCCCAAAACTGTGACGTGGTCAAATGTCTATTTGGGGTCTTTTTTTCACAAAGTCTATCAAAACTTCCTTTAAAAGTGTGGCTTTGTCCATTTTGCCTAGTTTGCAAGAGGTCTCTTTCCTAGAAAGACTTCCAAAGTTACTCTAGCCTTTGAAAACATGAATCCTATTCTTCCCCTACCATTTTAGTTCTATTCAACAGAATCAAGACTTTGGAGAGAAACATGAATATGTCTAAGAAGATTAGTGCAAGATTCTCTCCATGAGTATCAGTCACACACTAGGATCATTGAGATAGTAGGTAGAAGACACTATTTTCAACGTGTCTTTATTTCATAAAGAAAGAAGAGTGCTGTAAAGTGATCATGTACTTCTATTCCATTTTCCTGAAATCATTCATAAAAAAGAGAGAGAGAAAACATTAGATCAAGCCTCTCAGGATGTTCTAAGTGAAAAGAAAGCTTTTTTGTTGTTGTTGTTGTTTTAATCTTTCTGCTGACTGCCAGAAGAGTCACTTGATAGGGCACAATTCCTACCAGTAATAAGACTGTGCATGAGAAAGCTCATTTTTGGCACTACGCTAAAGATGAAAGTAGAACAAGGGTGGGGGGGGGATCACCTTTGTCAGACAGAAGGTTAGATGTATTAAAATAAAATCTTAATGGAACCAAAGTGAAGACCTGTATCATGTCCAAGATTTCTGGTGGAAAATTTCAGCAGTAATGAGCAACTTCCCAAATGGGATAATTAATGACCAGTGCAATATTTCACAATAGAAACAATATACTTTTGATAGACCCAGAGAGACACGGGAATATCCTTCACACCAACTCAAAGTGGTCAAGGTTTATACTTGTTTGTTGCTTTAAATCCTTAATCTACTCCATCAACCTGGGAATGTCCAAGGAAGGAAACGGTGCAGGGTCTGAGAAGTTGACTGAAGAAATGACTTTTCTCTTTGTTACTTAAGTGCATATCGTGAAAAATTGCCTAACTCAGGAAGTTGTTTCTGTGTATTTCATTGAAATAAATCAAAACCACTTGCTTTTTCTACTTCTTTATTTCCTATTCACTGGACAAATCCTTTGAGTTTATTTTCAATCCCCCTGAACTGAATTTCCCCCTGTCAAGATTATCAACTTCATCCATGTGGCCAAAAACAGTGGTAGCCTTCAAGTTCTCATCCTAGTCAACATCTCAGAGGTAGTCAATACATCTGATCATTTCTTCCTTCTGGAAGCATGTGTCCTTTTGTCTTATCTGCCTCTACTTTCTCCTGGCTTCCATTTAATTTATCAAGTTGTTCCAATTCAAGCTCATCCTCCTCTGCCCTCTTCTATGTGTTCATTGCCCCAGGATCAATCTTGACCTGAACTCCTCTTTATCTATACTAAGTCCCTATGCAAATTCACCCCACTCTGTGACTTAATCTGTATGCTATTCATTCAACTTTAGCCCTGATCACTTCCTTGAGTTTCAGGTTCATATATCCAACTGCTCCTTAACCTCTCCAGTTGTATGTTAATAGGGATCTCATCTTTGACTTTTTCCAAACATGTCTATTCTTTCCCTCCTACTCACCTTTTACCATACACACTCACACCCTACTTCTCCAAATGTGCTTCTGTCCTCAGTCTTCTCCTACCTCAATCAAAAGTGTACCATCCATTCAGCAGTTCAAACAAAAGCCTTAGGAGTCATATTCAATTCTTATCATATTGTCCTCAATGACTTGGCCCACCATGATCCCAATGCAAGCCACCATCATGTCTTTTCTGATCCTGTAATGGCCTTGTTTTTAATCTTATTCTGCACGTAGCATACAAAATGATCTGTTTTAATGTAACTCAAATAATGTTACCCTTCTGTTTAAAATCCTACCGTGCCTCTGATCACAGAGTAAAATCCAAAGTTCACTGTGGCCTATAGAGCTTTTCATGATCTAGCTGGTGTCTAACTCTCCTCCCTTAACTCATACAATGTCCTATACCACTTATTCTACTATACCAAGCTTTTCCTTCAACACAGCGAACTTATTCCTGTTTCAGGGCCTGTGCACTTACACCTTTCCTTTGCCTCTTTGAATGGCTGTGTCTTGTTCCTTTAGATCTCATTATGAGTGTTACTTTCTAAAGTAGTCAACCTCACTCCACTCCCTCTGTTACCATCAGAATAATGGTTACCTCTGGGAAGATGAGAACAGAGAGTGCCTAGAAAGGTGAATGAGAGAACTTTGGGGGTAATGAGCTTCTGTCACCATGTTTGTGCATTTGTCAAAACTCAGTGAAGATCTGTATATTTCATTGTATGTAAATTTAATTTCAAAAGAAAAATGTAAACAAATATAAAACTCTAAAGCCATAAATGATGAAGTCTATAGGAGAAAATGTACTGATATCTGCACATCCTTTAGAAATATTTCAAAATTCAATGTACATTGATAAGTGGAAAAAATGTATAGGTGAAAAAATATGTGATAAAGCAAGTATAGTACAGTGTTAATGGTAAATCTAGACTGTAGGTATATAGATGTTAACTCTAAAATTCACCTCTGCTATATGCTTGAAAATGTTATAATTAAACCTTGAAAAATTATTTTCTTAAAAAATTTAAAGATAAATCAACTAAAAATGATTGGATCTGATAAGATAGTTCAAAGTGTGGCTGGATAAAACATAAATAAACAAACAAAAGCTTTCCTTTATAAAAACTAAATGGAAAGTTAAGACTATTCCCAATAGTAACAAAAGCTATAATATACATAGGAATACATTTGACAATGTGTGAGAACAATACGAAGAAAATTATAATACTTTACTGAACTGTATAAAACCTGACCTGACATCTCATACATCTCATTGTAAAATAAGAGATATTTATGATAGAATATAAATGTTACCCAGACTACTATAAATTCAATGTAATTTCAATGAAAAAATCTAGTGAAACACTCATTAATTTGAAAAATTGATTCCTAACTATATTTGGAAAAGCAAATGGGTAGGAATAGTCAAAATTTGGAATAAAAATTAAAATGGGAGGGAGAACACTTTTGGATGTTAAAGTAAATCATAACATTTTAGTAATTAAAACAATGTTGATTAACCAAATAGATCAATGGGACAAAATAGGCAGTGCAGACTCTTATAAATATGACAATTTAATATGTCATAAAGATGTCATTTTAAATCAGGAGGCATAGGATTTAATAAAAAAGTATTGGCACAATTACATGTATACGGAATATTATAAGGTTTAATCTCTAAAATACATTCTGGATGGATTAAATTTCTAATAAACAGTACAAAATAATAAACTTACTAGAAAAAAGGAGAATATTTTCTATTATTGTGGTAGATTATGTCTTTCTTAAGAAAAAATGGATGATAAGCCATAAAAAATAAAACTGACAAGTCTGACCATGTACAAAGCAAAAATCTCTCTAAGTAAACAGACATTATAAACAAAGAAGAAAACAAAGCACAGAGTGAGAAATTTATCTGTGACATAGATATATAACATAAATAGGGTATAAATAGATGAAGCAAAGGAATAGAGCTATTTATTGCATATGTAGCCAAGTTTTATCCCTAATATGTTAGGAGTGATTTATAAATGAATAATAAACAAGAATAGATGCTAAGTCTCATTAGAAAATCAGGAAAATACACATTGGGACAACAGACTATCTCTTTTATTACATTTAGTCTATAAAAATAAGGAAAATGAAATTTGAAAGAGATTTGATAACAATCTGTGTTAGGAAAATTGAGGAGAAAAACATTTTTTCATATATAGGTGGTAGGAGTATAAAAGAGTTCTGAAAGGATATTTTGTAAATCTATCAAATTTTAAAATTTTCTTTTAATCACATGCTCCAAGTCTAGGCATACATCTTCTATACACAAGTACATAAAGATGAATGTGCAAGTATATTTATTGCAGCATATTTAATAATACCAAAAATTGGAGAAAACCTACATTTGCAATTATCAGTAATGGTTAAATAAATGATACATTCATAATATAAAATACTATATATAAGTTAAAAGTTCTGACATGGAAAGAGATTCACTATTTATTGCTGAATGGAAAACAAATAAATTATAAAACAGTATGTGTCTGATTACTTATAATTGTTTAAAAAATATGTACTTTTTAAATGTGTAGAAAATGGCCCAGAAATATAAAAATTAAAATCTCAACAGTAGTTTCCTCTAGGAAATATGTGTATTGGAGGAGTGTAAAGGGAGGGAATCCTTTCACTTTTTTATATTCCATTTGGGAATTTTATATATTCCCCATCCCCAACTCCCAACACACAAACATTTTAGAAACAGTGTGCAATGTATTTCTTGAGAAAATTTTATTTTAAAAAGAGGTATTACAATGAAAGAAAAGGGAAGAAAGGAAAGGGAGTGGGAAAAACAAGGAAGAAAAGAAGGAGGTTTTAAAAGAAAGATGGATGGGAAGAAGGAATCAGTGTACCATGGAGAGGAGGAGAAATAGTGGATGTTAGAAAGATTTGGAGAAGGAATGGTAAGGCAGCTGAGTAATGAGATGCGAGGATGGCCAAACCTTCCTAGCTAGTATGCTTGGACCCTAGACAGAGGGCCTTACCCTGAGCTCCACACTTAAGAAGGACAAGCATATCACAAACACACACATATCAAATATGTTGAGGGACTCATGGGCATTCTGCTGCTCGGGATCCGATGTCCAGTACTGGCCCAGCATGACCCTAAACATCCAATATTGCAACTACCATTGCTGAAGCCCTGGGGCGGGGAACAGTTCTCCACATCTATTCCTATGTCTTCAAAACAAAAAGCAGCTTGCATCTGAATGCCAGGAAGGTTTGTGGGCAATACTGTTGCTGACCTCAGAGGAGATACTGCATCAGATGCAGGACTATTTGAGCAACTAAAGCATTTAGTGAAGAGAAGATAAGTTAATTAATTTGTCATGTCCTTCTTCTTAGACAGGATGAATGGCATATATTCTCACATAACAATGTATCATTTTCAAGCATCCATTTTCTTATTTTTCTTCATTTTCCAATTTCCAATTCTTTCAACTTAACAGTTTTAGAAAAAGAGTGCAGCATTTGGAAGCTTTTGCACATCGTGATGGCTGAAGGAACACTTTTCAGCATTAAATAATTCACAATTTTCTTAAATATGTGTATGTGTGTGTATGTTCCTACATGTACCACGCATGAGATATTATACCAATTCCTTCTATTAGTGTGTAAATCTAGGTAATGTTTTAAAAAGTGATGAAAATTGCCATATGTGTTAATAATCTGTGTGAAGAAGCTAAGATAATTTATAATAACTTTTGATAATAATAATTTATCATAAGCAATCCATTTAAATGTTCAAACATGATATACAAAATTCTTATTTTATTTATAAATCTAAGTGTTGATGTAAGAATTTTATTGGCAACTTAAGATGCTATTGCCACAGGAGAGCAAAATTTCTAAAACTGAAATAAATGAAACACTGAGATTAATAAACTGAAATCAACTGACATGAATAAAGCTACAATGAATCACAAAAGGCTGTCAAATTTGGCATTAGTACATAAATTATGCAAAATTCTTGATTATAGGAACATAATCAGTGATTTTGCTGAAATGAAGGTAAAATATATATTTTATGAAAAATATATAATAATTTATGAATTATGTGTTAGTATCATTGCTTATCCAATATCACTGTTGCATCGATAGAAGAGCTAGACATTAAACAATGATAGAATACACTGGTCTCTTCTATTTTGCCAACTTTCAATGCTATAAAAACTTTAGCTTTACATCTTTCTGTTTTGTGTTATAAATGAATATAGTCAAAGATGGAGAGGTTTAGAAGAAATATATCTTTCTTAACAGTCTGCTAACTTGATTCAGATCCTTTAACTATTTACTCATAAAGTATATGGTTCTCCATTTGTAGTCCTGCCCAGGCCCTGCAGATTTTAGGTGTGGACCCCTTGCTAGTCTCTTCACAGTTGAAGCCCTCCAACCAGGCTTCTTCCTTTCCTCTGCCATTGTACATTGCACACAACCAACTGAATCATTAATCTACTAATGCTACAACCACTGGGCTGGATGATTTACAATTCTATCTCCTATTACCATATTAACTGCTGCAATGCGTAGGCATGGCAAGATCGTGACATCAGGCAGATAAAGTCCTTTGAGAAAATAACTGAGGTTTCTTTTCTGGACTACAGATTTATTGTGAGAGAAGTTGAGCTCTTTTCCCCTTAGCTTCCCCAGAAAGACAAACAGGAATTTGTATTCTGTTTATCTGGGATTCTTCCCAAGGAAAAGTTAATAGGCTATTGTTTTTAAGGTCTAGTATCACTTAGAAAAACTATTTTCTAAACGTGGCCCTGTTGCCCGTATTCTTCTGCAATGTGATTGCTTTAACTACTGAATCTGGTGGAAGTGACACCGTGCCATTTCCACACAAGAGACCTTAACTGGCCTGGCAGCCATTTCACTAGTTGGTCTCCTGTCTCTTGGAGACTCAATCTCAGAACAAAGCCCCCATGCCGTGAGCAGCCCAAACCACGTGGAGAAGCCACACGTTGGCAGTCTGGTTGACAGCTCCAAGTGAACTCCCAGCTGACAGCCAGTATCAACTACCAGCCAGGGGGGTGAGTCATCTTGGACATATAGTTCAGCCCAGCTGAGCCCTCAGTGATAACAGCTTTGTCATCTTTTGAGGGCAACCACATGAAAGACACCAAGCAGGAATTGTTCATGGGCCTCGTCAACCCACAGAACCGTGAAAGAAATGAACATGTTGCTTTTTTAAGTTTTGGAGTGGTTTAAGCCATGCCAATAGATCATCGTATCACGAGGTTTTAACTGAGTATTGGAGTTAACCTGCAAGATGGGTTAATATTGAGTGCAATGGAAGGGAAGACTTGAGCCTGTTTCAATGGAACAATTCTGACGGCAAACCATTGGAAGCGGTATGTACACAAGAGGCCAAACTATGTTAGTCTTAGGAAGGTAATGAGATTTTTATCAGCACAATGATGGGAAGAGAAAGCTTAGGTGGGTGATGGCTGGAAATAGGCGTGGCTCAAGAGCTGACCAGGAGCACCTCAATTGCAGAATGAGCTTTTGGTTTCACTTGCTGAAGGCAGAGCCTGGGACAGTTGGGTCTGACCCCCTGTTCCCTGTCTGCCGCACAATTTTGCCAAAGGCACAGCTTACCCGGAGAGAAAGGCTGAAACCCACAGTGGAAAGAAAAGATGAAAAAGAATGAGTTCATCACATGGGCATGTACCTGAGGCTTGTCATTCAAGGATAATTAGACCTTGGTGAGGGGGAATGAAAGGCAGGATCCTTATCGGACTGCTGTGGGTTTTTCACCAGAATTTGGTTTAGGGAAGAAATGTGACCTCTTCAAACTAATAGCAACCGTGCTAGCATCTCTTTCAGATACGTAAATACCAAAACGAAGGGGAAAGGCCTCAGGGTAGAAAAAATGCATAACATGTCATAGGGGATTATTTCCTTTTCATTTGTAAGAAGTCAGACATGATTAATATCTGCCTTAACCCAAAAGGAATAGTGTTAAGGAAGGGCTCTCCTAATTCTCCTGATCCTACCTGAGCTAAACAACTTTTCTGATAGACACTGATAAGGCCAAAATACATTTCTCTGGAATGTGAACCATTTTAGCTCACATCTAAAAAGTGTATGAGGGCTTCCCTGGTGGCGCAGTGGTTGAGAGTCCGACTGCCGATGCAGGGGACACGGGTTCATGCCCCGGTCTGGGAAGATCCCACATGCCGCGGAGCGGCTGGGCCCGTGAGCCATGGCCGCTGAGCCTGCGCGTCCGGAGCCTGTGCTCCGCAACGGGAGGGGCCACAGCAGTGAGAGGCCCACGAACCGCAAAACAAAAAAAGTGTATGAAATATGGTCTAAGAGGAAGAACAGTATATCCTTTAAGATGATGACAAGGTTAGGTTTATGTTAGGGTCTCACGTTCTTGCCTGAGGGGAAGAAAGAAAAGAGGAAGATGATATGGAAAATTTATCTGATTCCACTGAGGCCTTAACTAAAAATTCAATTCTTCAGATTTTCAATATGTGCTTACTTTTGTCCTCTGGATATTGGAGTGTGCTCAACACTCAATGAACATTCTTTGGTGTTTCATGAAATCTTAGTGACCTAGGTAGGATTGGTCCCCATCTCAATTCATTTGGAAGACTCGCATTGCACTTTATTGTGAAAATATCCTCTTATTTTTATTATTCTCATGGTTATATTTTTTATGGAGTAGAAAATTTAATTTTACCTTCCCCTCCCCATGTGCACACGTCCACGCACACACACACGAGTCAACTCTGGTAGGGTTTGGGCGATATCCAAAGAATATGAAAGCAAAAATCTTTGGGAAGAGATATTCTACAGTATATGGATGTGAACAACAGTATGATACAGTAATAAAACTATTTTCAAAATCAAGTGGTAACCCTCTTTTCCCCTTGTCTTTGTGCAAATGTCCTATCATTCTTGGATAGTGATTAATTCTAGTTTTGTCTAATTGACTGCAGAGCTGGGTTGCAATAGCTTAAAACCGATCTATTGAGCCAAATGGTCAATAGGAAGACGTCGCAGTCCTGGACTGAGCAATTTCTAGAAGAGTATTATTTAACTAAAGGTAATGAAAACTTCTTAAAGATACGAGAGTTATTCACCTATAAGCTATTTTATAATCTATTATACCACATTCTGTAGAACCAGACTGGAACACAACTGATGGTGTTTAAATCCCAGAGGTTACTGGATATATAGACTTGGGCAAGATATTTACTGAAACTCTCTGTGTCTCGGATTTCTCATCTGGAAACAGGGGATGGGAATGATAGTACCAACCACGGAGCTCTGTTATATGGATTAAAATGATGAATATATGTTTAGCATTTGGAGCTCTGTGTGGCATATAGCAAGTGTTATATGTTTGTTAAATAAAAATTATACCGTGTAGAATTAGATAAATAAACTCTTGAGTGCTAAGAATACTGCCTGGCATATAGTAAGTTCTACATGCATTCACCAATATTACCAAATTAGAAAACACTTCTTCCAGTAGCCACTCATTGCATTGGTGGGAGAGGGAGGGGTACAAAAAAATGAATAGGATGGAAAATTGACCTTTATTTTGCACGTACTATGTCCCGGGTGCCTCATTATGCAACAATATTTATATTGTCTCTGCCAGTTTTCTCTAGAACTAAATATGGTATAACTGCAGCAATTTTACATAAGAGGAGATAAAACTCAGAAAGGTGAACCATAAGATGACCCATAAGAGCCAGAAGCAAGGGAGGCCTAGAGAACTCTGTTTCGTCAGACGCCAAAATTCAAACTTCTTCTGCTAGATTTCACTGTCCTTCAGAGTTTGGGTTTTCAGGGAGCTAACAACTTAATACAGGAGATAAATACACACAAATGATTATGGGCCTGTGTGATAGTGACAAATGTCTGAACAAAAGTATAAGAAGTATAGTGAGCAGAGTGAGGGGAGGGGCATCTAATTGGAGAAGACTGAAGGAGGGCTTTAGAGAAAATATGGCACTTATTCCCAACATTATTCCCACCAGTAGTCTTCCAATAACCATGCACTGACTACAGAGCATGCTCACCTCTGAGCATCAGATCCCACAAAGAGCAGGATGCAGCAGTAAATATGGTCGGAGTAAACGCTGAACCTGGGGGTAGTGGACAAGGGAAGGGAAAAGACGAGGGGAAAAGCTGGAGGTCATTGTGGAAAATAACCACCAACATACATCTCTGCCTTGGAATCCTTAGATATATATTCAAGTGAAGTAAGTCAGACAGAGAAAGACAAATATCATATGATATCACTTATTTGTGGAAGCTTAAAAAAATGGTACAAACGAAATTATTTACAAAACAGAAATAGAGTCACAGACATAGAAAACAAACTTATGGTTACCAAAGGGGATAGCAGGGGGGCAAGGAGAGATAAATTAGGAGTTTGGGATAAACATATATACACTACTATATATAAAATAGGTAAACAACAAGGACCTACTGTTTAGCCCAGCGAACTATACTCAATGTCTTGTAATAACCTATAATGAAAAAGAATCTGAAAAAGAACATATATATGTATAACTGAATCACTTTGCTGTATACTTGAAACTAACACAACATTGTAAATGAACGACGCTTCAATTTAAAAAAAGCCTTGGAGAATGGTGCTGAACACAAATTGCGTGTGCTTTCTCAGACTCAACTGCCTGCTTCTCTACAAAGGTGTGACTTGCCTCCCGGCCCGCCATGGTCTGCATGACTTTGCTGGGCTCACTGAGCTGGCTGTAGTCTGAGATGAATGCCCAGGATAGTGTGGCCTTTCACCCCTCAGGCCAAGCCCAATCAGAGTTAGCATTCCATGGGGGAAGCATTGACCAATGAAAAAAGAGGAGCTGAGGGGAGTGAAGCAATTCAGTTCCCTTTCATACTGTCCTTCCATGGGCTATTCTGAGCTGCAGTTTCTTCTGAGGGCCTGCCAGACATGCCGAGGAACCTGCTGTGTCTCATTTCAGTTCACTGGGAAGCAGATGTCAACTCCACTACTCATAGCATTGCATTGCTTTGCCTCTGCCCTTGCCTTGTTTCTCTCTTTCCTCTCCTCCACTGTGGGCTTCTGCTTCTCAGATATAAAGAACAAGCACTTTAATCTTTGCCTCAGGTTCTGCTTTCTGGAGGACCAGGGCTAAGGGAAGAGCAATGTGTTTTCCTCGATATCTGTATACTCCTGTATCTTTCATTCTCCGGTACTTCTTAGCACACCCTCTGAAAATTCTGAAACGTTTTGTAAAGATTGTTTATTAAAATTCAACACTTTGGACCAAGCCACAGAGTCGTCTGGAGTGTTCATGCACCACTTGATTCAAAACGCTGGTTAAAGATACAGAGTTCACAACTGAAGATGCTAATACCATTCTTGAGAAGGACCATAGTTAACCCTCTGTTATTCGTTTTGTTAGTGCTTTTTGTAGTTACTTTTTGGGGAATACAAACAGATTCACAGATTTATTCACTCATTCACCAATAATTTGTTAAATTCTTAGCATGCACGAGAACTACCCTAAGTATTGAGTTAGAGGGGTGTGTGTGTGTGTGTGTGTGTGTGTGTGTGTGTGTGTGTGTGTGTGTAAGTATGTGTGTGCACACACATGCATGCACGTGCTTACTTATATACCAATCTTAGGGAATTTATAATCAGACAAAAACTAAAAAGAAGACATCAGTTCAAAATCTACATATAGGCCATGTAAAATCAAATCGTTGTTCACAACCTTAGCTTTTATATTTGCTTAAAAGTGGCAAAAGCAGGTACCAGTGATACTGCAGTTGTAGTTCTACCATTACAACACCAACATCATCAACTAAAAAGGGAAAAACATTCGATCACTTAAATGGTAGTTAAAGAACATGACAGTAAGTTATGTGTCTAATTTCTAGCCTTCGTATTAGCTGATGAGTTTGAACTTGTGCAGAATCTTTTGTCTATACACATATATTTAGAGTATTTTTCTCTTTCCCCTCTTTGGAAAGTAGAACTCAGTCCCCTTGACTTGCCTCTCTTGATCGTCACTGAGTCTTTTCTGGAACTAATAAAATCAGATTCTTTGCTTTATCTTTTGTTTGTATTGCTAGCTTCCTGGCTTTGTGTAGCCCAGAATACTCTGATATTGCCCCTGATCAGGTTATTATTACATTTACAGTGATTTTGCTAGAGGAGAAAAATACCTTTGATTCTAGAGGAGGAATGGGAATGAAAAAGACTAGCTCTGTTTCTTTTTGGGTAAGATGTGGGTTTCAAATCCACAGGAAGGCAAAATCATGAAGGCAGTCTCCCGAAAAAAATGATCTTGTCCATTTCAGACTGCACTTTTCTTTCCCTCTGTGAGTCTCCCTCAGCCTTCATGGAAAGGCTTGGGCCTAATGAGAGGCAAAAGTAGCATTAAAACATGTCAATCAACCAAGTAAAACAATAAAATACGAAATGGAACTACTTGAGGATATGTACCATTGTCCATTGCTTCTCAGAGTATGTCTGTGAACTATTCCCTAACAGGTGTGGTTAGTTAAAGAACCTGGGTCAGAAAACAAATCAGCTATGTCACCAAGCATGCTGTTTGGTTTAGTTGACTTTTTTCATGGTAAGACTTTCTGGAAGTGAGTAGCATTCTGACTTATATTCTGACACAAGCATCTTATTTCATCAATTACGGTGGCTTACCGAGTAGCACCAACTTAGCACATTAGTCAAGACTGTCTTTGTTACACTGCAGTAACAATCAACCCCCATATCTCAATGGCTTAACCTAACCCAACCGCAATTTCTCAATCATGCTACCATCCCAAGCAGGTTGATGGGGCTCAGCCCCAAACAGACTAGTAGGGATGGGCTACTGGAGACTCTACTATCTTACAGCAGAACTTTCTGAAATATATGGTCTCTTCATTTACCATGACAGGAGAGACAACAGAAAACGTGCAAGGTCTTGACTACAGATGTGACCCATGCAACTTCCATTTGCATTTCTTTGGCAAGAACTAGCTATGAGGTCCTACGTAAGATCAAAGGGGATGGAAAATGGAATTGTGGGGACAAACAGGATGGCTGGTGAGCAGAGGATCTCTGCCATGTCCTCCATCCCAAATTATAGAAGGCTGGAATTATGAATTCACGAGCCATAGCTTTCACTTCATACGTTTGAATGTGGCCTTAAACAGGATTAGAGAGGTGTCTAGGTTACAGCAATTTCTAATTCTTTTCCTTCTTTTCAATCTCAAACTAGTAGTGTGGCATTCTCCATTCTTAAAAGCATTGCTGTAGATAGAAAAACTCATTATTGTGTTAAAATTTGAACTAACTCAATCGTGTCCATTGATGTAACTGCGTTCCCAAAGAGGAAAAATCCTCCTTGACCTCGTCTCTTGCCCAGGATCTTTCTGGACCTCAGCTAGCTCAAGGAAACCCCTCGAGTCTCAGGAGGGCAGCTCCATTTTCAGTGGACTCCTCTCCCCTAATATAGTTTTGATAGGCTGAGCATCACTGTGCAAGCCACCTGACACCTCGGCCTTGTGCAGAATTTGCATTTCTAAAGATCACTCTGTAAGCTATGGTCCATTCGCCTTGGCAAATACTGTTTAAATATAGCATCCATAAATAAATGTTAAATAATTCATGAACATAATTTTGTAAATTCTGCTAAGCCACACCTCTCTGGGGGCATATTTATGAACATGCCTCAGCCTGGAATCAATGTGTCTGCCAAGCTCCTTGCCTCTGAGGCAGAATTCCCACATCTAGCCCAAAATGCTGCAAACAGCTCCGATTCCCCTTCAGTCGTCATCCATCATACTGTCACTTTAATTCAGATGCTGCTACTTGTTTTAATAACATACATCTTACACAAAGAATATTGCTAACACAAGAATCTTGGGGTAGATTTTTACAACCTCATAAAATGGTGTTAACCCTCTGATCCCTGACGTTCTTTCCACGCAGCACAGACCTCTGGACGCTTCCCTGCCTCCTCTACTCCCTTCAATCTCCCTGATGCTTATCAATAACCTCCGTTCATGGTGGCTATATAGCACCAGGACCTGTCATCAATCACTGCAGTAAAAATATTATTCCTCCAGCATTGCCCTGAAGAATTATGGAAAGGATAAAAGTGTTATTGCAGGAATTATTTAGCAAACAATAGATGGATAAAATGTATTACGGTAAGTGTTAAATTATATCACCTCATTATGAAGAGCTGACTTCAGTTAGCAGGAAAGTGGCTCGCTGCCTTGGCTAAGTAGTTCAGGAGAACAATGGGGATGACCACAAAGGATTTCAAAAGGCAACACCAGTCTATGAAGACTAGTATATATACTACTGAAGAGAAATTTGTTTGGGGGAATGATCTGGAGTAAAAACCTCTTCTTGGACTGTTTTCAATATTAAGCTGAAATTTACAGAAGAGCAATGGGGGTTTATACTCCGTTGTTGAATACAGGTTGCTATTCTAGGAAAGAGATTCTTTAAAAAAAAAGAAAATGGATGTGTGGTCTAACCACTCCCCAGCCATGCACCCTGTCCTGTAGCTCCTACACAGTCCTCCTCTAAGCAAGGGTGAGGGAGTCGTTTTCATTGGTGAAGGAAATCTACATCTTGCCACACTTATGTTTCTGTCAGTTCTAGAAAAGTGTACCATACCAATATCTGTAGCCTTTGCCAGGGCTGGAAAATAATGTACCTGAAATGTCAGATTAAGCCAATTCCTAAAATCAGGCTTGCATTTTAAATACTATTAAGGATACCTAAACAAGGTTGGAAACCATGTGTTGTTTTTTTTTTTTTTAACTAAGTGGTCTTTTATCAGTTAATGTAGATTTTTTTTCTTTTTCTTTTCTTTTTTTTTTTTTTTTAGGCATAATGTTACACTGGGCTCCTGGGATTCATTTGATCAACATGATTAAATTATTTCCTTACTCAGCTAGAAGGAAATTACTAGTTACCAGACATTATGTGTCTGTTAATTATGTGCAATAAGGCTTTCTCCTATCACACCAGCTCCTGCATTCATGTTCTGTGCATTTTAAAAGCATTATCATTAAAAAAATTTAAATATTGAAAAGGGACAGCTATAATTTTGTTTCATCTATTTAATAAATAAGTAATCTGTGAGATCAGTGGTACAAAGTGTCTCTTTGCTCTTTGTGTCAGCATAGACACTCTTAAGAAGAACATACTGAAAGATCCTTTTGATTTCTATATTCATAAAAGAATACTTCCCCATCAGCTTTCTAGGGCAACGGCCAGGTCCTCTATAACCGAATAGAATGAATATGAGCACTGCCCCAAAAGCAATCTACGATCACGTGACCCCTCAATGCAGAATCTGCTCACCTGGGGTGGTGAGGGCTCCAAATTCACCTTCCCTCTTACAGTTCAATCTACGATCAAATGTTTCAAAAGATTTTTTTTTTCAAAAGAAGAGACAACATATGGTAGCTGAGAGGTCTTATTTTGCCTCCTAATGAAATGATGTGCTTCTGTTTCATATTAAAGTGTTAATCGGTCTGAAATTAGGTCTCGCAAAAAGAATAGTGCTTTTAAAATGCTTAATATGATTCATTTTCCTCAGTCAAAACCAGATGACTTTTATTTTTGTATCAAAAAGAGAAAATGGAAAGCCAGCTCTTCGTCCCCTGATGCCCCCACTTCCCCCGTCTGCCCAGGCTCCGGACCCAGATCCAATAACCGGCTTATAGAACAGAAAGCTCTTTAGAGTCGGGACTTGCGCCGAAGCCTAGAAGGTTTTGTTTGAGTTTGAGAATCTTCATAGGTTTATGAAAGCTCAACAAATATTTCAAAGAAGGAAGTTTCACATTTGAAGTAGGTGATCCTATTAGGTGCTGAGAGACGGCGCCTTTGTTGTGGGTGCAGGCATCATTTTATGTGAGATAGAGCCGTGTCCCACTAATATGCCAAGACATCACTTTCATGCCAGAAACAGATAGGGCTGAACTTGTTTCATGCGCTTTGGCTTTCATTGTTAATAATGAATGACGAAAGTTCAGAGGAGAGGAGCTAAGTGGATACTTGGCTTTAAAAGAATGAATTTTAACTAGCAACATGCCAAACTAGTCAGAAACCACTTAGATGGGCAGGAAAGACAGCACAAAGAAAGAACTCATCCTGGAGGTCTATCCACAGCCATTAATTCCCGCAGAGCCCACAGGGAGATTGGTGAGTCTCCTTCCAGAAGATTCCAGCGGCTTCGGGAGTCACGTGACTCGTGCGCCACCAAGGCCTGAGGGTTTGCACCAGTAGGCGCAAAATAGGAAACTCTCATACTGTTTTCGAAGGAGATGGAGATAGAAACGGGGACAAGAAAGTTAACTAATAAAATCTTAAACCTCAATGAATACAAATATCGATTCAATATACTAGAGCCTCTTTTAAGTCAAACCAATACTTGAAACACCAGAATTTTTTAACAGCCTTCCTTGCTTTCCTCTTCCTTCTTACCTTTTTCTTCCTTCCTTCTTCCTTCTTTCCATTCTCATTCCTTCCCTCCTTTTTTCCTTCCTCATTCCCCTCCCCTTTGCCTCCTTTCTCTTCCTTCCTTCCTTCCTCTCCTTCTTTCTTCCTTTATTTTACCTTGTTTTGACTTTCTGGAGAAAGACCTCGTTAACAAGAAAACACACTCTGAAGCTCATGCATACAGTATTCATTTTTTCATTCAACCAACATTCATTGAGTGCTTGCTTCATGCTGGACTAGTAGGCACCTGGGATAAAAGAGTGAGCAAAACAAACCTAGCCCTTTTCTCATGCAGCACAGAACCTAAGAATCTTAGAATCTACACTACTGGGTTCAATCACTTTTTTTCACCTCAGTTATCTACATCATCTACAATCACAACTCAGGAGGTGGAGAACTGATCATGCGTTCCATCAGCTTGATCATTAAAGTTTCCAGTACATTCTTTGGATTTGACATCTAAAACAAGAAAACAGATCCATGAGAAACTGACACTTTAGAAAAGATTCTCAATGATAAGGAGTAAAAGCATATGACTTGGGAGTTTAAATGAAGATGTGAATTATCCAGAAAGTCAAACTCTCTGAGCAAGGCGTTTGAGGTTTGCTTATCTATGGATAGAAGGGAAAAAAAGCCCTGTACTAGTAATCAGGACAAGACAGCTCTAGCTTGTCACCACCCGTGTAGTCTAAGTGACCTTGACCATGTCCTGTCTATGATCAATTGACTGATCCACCATAGTGGGTGTTTTGTTTTTTAATTAATTAATTTATTATTTTTATTTTTGGTTGCGTTGGGTCTTTGTTGCTGCACGCAGGCTTTTCTCTAGTTGTGGCGAGCAGGGGCTACTGTTCGTTGCGGTGCGTGGACTTCTCATTGGGTGGCTTCTCTTGTTGCAGAGCACGGGCTCTAGGCGCACAGGCTTCAGTAGTTGTGGGTTGGGGGCTCTAGAGCACAGGCTCAGTAGTTGTGGCACATGGGCCTAGTTGCTCTGCGGCATGTGGGATCTTCCTGGGCCAGGGTTTGAACCCATGTCCCCTGCATTGGCAGGCGGATTCTTAACCACTGTGCCACCAGGGAAGCCCGCATAGTGGGTGTTTTACCACCTGCTTTCTCTACTTCACGGGGTATAGAAATCAATACAAATGCTCTACAAAGAGAATTAATTATGCTAGCATCTTCTGATAGTCAAGAGCCCTGCAAATTTAAGTTCTGGGCCTTTAAAGTCAAATTTTAGAAAAGAGCTCCTTGATCTTTGATCCCATGCAAATTAATACATTCTTAGTTTAGGAGAGGGCCCTAATTCGGGGCACTTCCCTGAGATGCTAAAGCTGTTATTCTAGCATTGAAATCAAAGCATTCTTCTTGAGAGCAGATTTTCTGGGAGGGAAGATTCCACTTTAGTTGCCAGAATTTGCTTTTGAATATTCTCCCAGCCTCATCCAGTCCATGGTGGACCAGCCTTACAAAGAGCCACACTCTCATGATTCTTAAAACTGTGATATGAAACCGACATAATCCTTCCATCACCTTAGAAAGTTAGGCTGGTACAGATGGACTGGGAACTGATTGTTAACTTGGACTTGTTGTCAGGCTATAAAATGTGGATATAACCCAGTTTGGCTTTGTTCTCCTGTTAATTGAATCAACCAGTTACCTCAGTGCCACATCTGTAGATTTGCCCTATAAGCCTTGCCAATTGTGCCTTTTACTTGTAAACCCACTCTCCTTTGCACAGTTTGATGGCTGAATGTCTTTCTACATCTGAAGTTGGCCTTCAAGTTCAAGCTTCCAGAAAGCAGGACTAGGTGCACAAGAATGCTGCTTTGTGCAGAGTCGTTCTGTCCGGTGCAATTGGGCTCCCAGGTTGTCCCACCTCACATATCTTAACCAATCCTAGAGAGCCTTTCTCCCTGGCTCATGTATTTTCTGTCCTGTTTGGCATTTGGGATCTCGCGGTTCTCCCTCTCCTCTAGAGATTTATCTTGGAAATTTAATTGGAAAGTCCCTTTGTTTCCCTTGTTTGACACATAATCAGATCTCTGTTCTCTTTGAACCATTTCTCCCAATTTGGAAACTAATTATAGTCCTTGAATTTTTGCTTTACAATCTTGAAATATCAACCTTTCCCTTTAAAGAACACTACTGGTAATCCTTTTTCTGTCCCTCTGCTTTTTGGTATCTAGGAAATTCCCTCAAGTTAACCCAGCCCTTAGTTGAAGATTCTGTTTATTGATTTTTAAGAAACTAAGAAGCTCCCAGGTGAGTGAGGGGGAGGGGACGAGACAGCCTCATGCACTCCTGGTGGGAGTATATATATATTGCGCAAACTTCCATGTGGGCAATATGCATTAAACCTGAAAACCACACAGGCCCTTTGCCCAAGTGATTTCATCTCTAGCATTATCCAAAGTAAATGTTTCTTCAGTGTTCAGAGATGTATAACCTATACGAAATAACATTTGTTTATAATAACAAAAATGTGAAATTTAGCTGTTTATCAGTAGATTAGTAAAATATTCTATATTAATGTGACAGAATAGTAGGCAGCAATCATTATATGTACATCAATGAGTATTTATTGACATTGAAATATATGGAATTAAATAAATGATTGCAAAACACTTCTCTGTGTTCATGTATTCAGTCTAGTATCTATCTAGTTATTGACATGATATCTACCTATCTTTTTTTTTTTGCGGTACACGGGCCTCTCACTGTTGTGGCCTCTCCCGTTGCAGAGCACAGGCTCCGGACACGCAGGCTCAGCGGCCATGGCTCACGGGCCCAGCCGCTCCGCGGCATGTGGGATCCTCCCGGACCGGGGCACGAACCTGTGTCCCCTGCATCGGCAGGCGGACCCTCAACTACTGCGCCAACAGGGAAGCCCATCTACCTATCTTTTTATCTATTTTGTAAGAGCAAATAATAGTTACTTATAGATGATTGAAGTATTTTATTTTGTATGCGGACGATATACTTTCTGATCTTCTAAAATGAGTAGGCATTGCTTTTGTAATTTTTAAAAGAAACAACAAATGTTAAAGGAAAATGAGAAGACCCCTGGCTAGTGCAGGTCTCATGGGCACAGTGGGCAATCATACGAAATCTTGACTCACTCAGCAATGACAGTAGGTCTCACCCAGTTCCCATGATCATCCTTTCAGGCACCAGGTACTCTATACACAATGTATACCTTTTGATCAGTTTCTTATATGGAGGAGGTACTCCATTAATGGTTACTGAATTAAAATAAATGAAACTATTTCTCTAGTGCACTTGGTACCTCTGTGCCATAGAAGTTCTAAGAATAAAGAATGCATCATTAAATGAATGTTATAGCTTAGGTCATTAACACATACAGTAGATTGAATTATGGTTCCCAGTTCTCCACCACTCACACATCTGCACTGCCTGCCATATGAATGCACAGTTCCTCTTTTAGAGACAGAGTGCACGTCTCTACCCACTTGACCATATGTCTTTCCTATGGGATATTAGCAAACATCATTTACAATCATCTACAGCATAAGAGCTGAGGCTTGAAATGTTCTTGTATAGTTCAGTTTTCTCTCTTGACCTTCTGTCACCACCATGAGAAAATAATGTCTTGGCTAGTTTACTAGTCCAAGAAAGATGAGAAACACATGGAGAAGATTTGAACCCAATCTATGATTTGGAGCCAGGTCCAGCTGAGCACAAGCTAGATCAGTCAACAAACCACCTCCACCCTCTTGCCAGACCAACAGCAGATGCATGAATGGGAACAAATGGTTATTGTTTTAATCTACTGAGTTTGGGGATGGTTTGTTACACAGAATCAGTATGGAATTAGCTGACCAATACAGTACACTTACTAGATGTTAAATTATATTATAGTAACAGTTAGGCTTGAAGTATTAATGGAACTTGATACAAAGTGCACAATTCCAAGTATAGCAATGATCTCATCATTAGCTTGCAAGGGAAGTCAACAGTGATTATACATTTTGGGAAAATTGACAAGTCTAAAATTTAAGAGCAAAAAGGAAAGGAGGAGCCTTCTGGAAGTCAATTTAGGCAAGGTGGCCCCCTCCCTCCCATTAAGTTTTAATCCTCAGAGGCCAAGATCAATTCTAAATAGAGTATGGTGTTTAAAACATGCTCACCATTTAGTCCGACAGACTCACGTTTGGGTCACCGAGAAAGAAGGTAGAAGCCATAGCAGTGCCTGGTGACAGACTGAGTGGAACACAGGGGAAGGTAATGACCGGTAATAACTCACCATGTTTATGTGGGAGCATATATGAGACACCCTCTAAGGTTTCCCCAAATTTTGAGACAGAGAACACTGCAGAAGATGTGCTTTCATACAAATGGTGTCAAGACCGGGGATGAAATGTGGTTTATTATTGTTTTACATGACTCTATTTAAGATGACTCCATTTGTTCTCATGGCTGAGTGAGGCATCAGGAAACACAAGTTATATGGGTATTGTTTCACACCAACAAGTGGAGACAAGACCTCATCATGTTGCTGCCAAATGGGGTGTTCCACTTGAGTTTAGAGCCAGTTCCAAACACCCACACAGGCATTCAGGAAGTATGAGCCAGTGAAATTCTCTTTTAATGATTTTTCAACCTTGCAATGAAAATTGCTGTTCACAGGATCATAGTGACTCAAAAAATGGAAAGTAGCATAGGGTAGCCAGAGAGAGAAATCAAAGTATCACTAAAGGTGTTCTGTATCTGAGAAACATCAAACTAAACATGGAAGAAAATAGCTGTCACTTTGGTCCATAAATTAAAAACAGATCTGATCTTCTCTATTTTGAAACACTTCTTATAAAATAGTAGCAGTAGACTGATTTAACATGCTCTCGTGCTTTCTACTGAACTCCTAATTTCCGAAAAGCAAAATTCTGTTTGCTTTTCGTATGATTTGAATGGGTCATAAGTATGTGGACGCCACAAATTAAAATGCTACTTAAATTTTGACCAGTTGTTTTAATATGCGTCAAACAATGTGCCTTCATTGTTTTATAGTCTTTTTGACCTACCCTGTCTGTGTCTTAATCATTTTCTTGTTGGGCCAATATTGTTTGCATAACAGTAGGTTTATAATTTATGTTTTTTATTAAAAGGTGTCTGTGGAAAAGAGATTTACCATGACTCTTCCGAAAATTATATTTTTAATCTGCTGTAGAAATTCATAGTACTTTCTACATATGGGGCACCTTATTACAATGATCCAAACAGACCAAAGTCAACAAATAATCTTGTCTGTCTATTGTTAATTCTTAGAAGAACAAACATATGTTTTGAGCATCGTTACTGCTAAATTAGCACCAGCAATCAGGCATTCTAAAAGAATAAAATAAAAATGCAGAGCATTATAGTATAATTACTATTTGCATTTAAATTGTGTGCTATACTTTCCTAGCACCGTGTAGTAATAGTAAAGCCTAACACTTAATGGAGTTTTTGTCTGTGTCAGTAGATAAGAGTATTTTCTCAGTTAATCTTCACAATAGCCCCATGATATAGATACTATTATTGTCGTATAATATTTTGTATATGAAGAAACTGAGGCTTGGAGAGAGAAAATCTCTTGCCCCAAGTTGCAGAACTACTTAGCAGAAGCAAAGATTCATGCTTGGCAAAGATTCATGGGCTTTATCACCCATATTCTATGGTATGCTTTTATTATTAATCAGGTAATGTTAGGCTTACATGTTAATTTTGACATCACAGAGTTCAAGTGTATGACTAGCAGAGAAAATCCCATTCTTTTGAAGGAAATAACTCTTCAGGAAATACTTCATGAATAGATTGTGAAGGGAGAAACAAAGAATTTATCTAAAACCAAATATATCATTTGTATTTTTCACCAAAATAATGATCATGGATATGCATATTGGCACCCCAAGGATTACTCCTTCTTTTGTCATTTAACACAAAAACAACTCTAAGAGGCAAGTGTCATAGCTTATTGGTGTTTAAATTTCCAGAATAAGAAGTGCTTGATTGATATGAAAAATACATGGAATGAGGAGAGGTACAAATTGCAGGTCACATGTCACAAAGCCTGAAATGCACATATTCATTCATTCATTCTATGGATATTCATTGAGCACCTCCAATGTGCATTGTTCTTGATATGAAGATACAGCAATGAACAAGTCAGACAAAACTCTGCCCTCATGGAGTTTACATTCTAATTGGGAGACAGAAAAATAAAGAAATGTTCAAGTTCTTATTGTACTAAATACTATGATGAAAAATAATGGAGGTGAAGAGATAGTGACAAAGGCAATAAGATTGTAGCGACTAGGTGAAAAAGTCTGTGATGTTAAGCCCCCTGTTAGTTTATAGGTACAAGCAGAGCCATGTAGTGTCTGTCTCGGTATTATCCTTATCCAAGGTGGTGTAGGTGTTTTAGTTGATTGACAAATCACATTATTAATTGATTTCTCCCTGTGAATGCGTATGTATAACTACTAACAGAATTCACAAGCCTTGCTCACACAGAGCTTACTAACAAATTGGAAGAAATAAGATACACATATACTAAAGTAAAAGGAGGAGGAAAGAGCATGTTTATTGCACCCATCTTGAAAATGGTGTTCAGTACTGGTAGGCAAGGCAGGCTTCCTGGAGAAGGAGAAACTTTTAAATTTGGACTTTAAAAATTGGTAGCATTTGATTAGGCAGAGATATGTTATCTCCTCTAGAAGACCCTGGGCCTCCTGAGAACAGAGTCTACTATGTCTGACTTCTTACTACCGTCTGTTCATATCTATACTGCAGCAATTATCTTCTGTTGAACTGTAAGCATTTTCAGAGCTCTTAGAGCAGGCAGAGATATAAGAAATGTGATAAGACAGAGTCTTAGACTAAGGGCAAAATGTGAGGTTTATGTTCCTTCTGGCCACGGGATCTTGGACATGGCACCCAACCTCTCTGAGCCTCAGTTTTTTTCATTTGAAGAAATGGCACAACAGTTATTGCTTTGCCTCTTGCTGAGGACTATCATGGGACTTAAAGAAGAAAAAGTGGAGATATAGAAACGTTCTTAGTAACCAGAAAATGCCATACACCACTGGGGGCTAATAGACACTCTTCCCTAACAATAAGCAACAAAAAATAGACATGCCTTACAGGAGTTTTAGAACTCACATCATCCACTTCCTAAATTCTGCACGGTAGGGAATCTCAAACTCAGGGAGGTTAAGGGACATTTATGAGATGACATCTAGTTAGTGGAAGAAACTCCTTCCCAAGTTTCCGGACTGCCAGTGCATTCCCTACCATACTCTATCGGTCGGGCCATAGTACTGCACCAGCACTAAAGGAAAACTCTGCATTAAAGGAATGAAACCTGCAGAAATGCCTACTAGTTTAACTGCAGACATACAATTAGTTTTGTGATCCCAGCTGAAGCCCAGGATCCTGTTTGCTTCAAAGATAGTATTTTAGCCAGTGCCTGCGAGGTGTCACTACCTCCCAAACCAAGCACTTTCCATGTGGCAAGACAGTAAGACTTATAGCAGACTGAAATGAGAGAGTGTTACCTACTTAAACTGTTTTTCTGACTTAATAAGAATTTTTCATCTACATCAAGCCATTTTAAAATATTGTCTATACACAAACACTCACTCTGAATAATAGGTCTGCACACAGTAAATGTCACCTCTCTAAATCACACAAGACCTCGGCGGCAGCACAGCAGAGGAGGCTCCGTAACAGTTTAAACTTCTGCCTCGCATTTATTATGGATGTGTTTATAAATCTCAGAGGGCACTCTTCCTCCTCCTGGGAAATCCAAAAAACCGTGCCCTTGTTTGTCAGGGTGACTTGTCCAGGATGTTGAGGTCTCGGCCATCCTTCTTACATCCAGATCCCATTTGGTTCCAAAGTGGGTCAGCGAAGGTTGTTGTCAAAGATGCCATTTTCTCATCTTTAATGACAAAACCTCCGTTCCAGAAAAAGTATAGGGGACTTTGAAAACTGGGGTTTCGAGAATGGATATAGGAGCTTTCTGTCTTTTTTTTTTTTTCTTTACCTTGAATAAGTGATCTTCTCTACAAAAGTGCTTTGAGTTTCTCACATGAGGGAAGCAAAAGACAGCTTACACAGCAATGGCATTGAAAAACTCCTTAGCTGCCCCCATTCGTCTTGGTTAGTATGAATACTTTAGCATTAAGTGGAGAAAAGGAGAATCCATCAATAGTTAATAACTGACCTTAAGATGAGAATTCAAAGTTCACCACAATTACACCCAAGTGTCAGAGAACACACATGGGACATTATCAATATATTTGACTACAAGAGCCTGGGATGGCAAATTTAAATACCACCAGAGAAAGAAGTGAGCATGATTTTCAATGAGAAAATATTGTTACCATACCCAGCAGCCCATACTAAGATACTCAACACCAAAATTCTCAGTTAGGAATGACTGTGGAAAGGTAAGCACAGTCTAAAAGAGCAAATACGAGTCAGGCTGAAATTCTATCATGTGGTGAAGATTGTAAACAAAATGTTTCCTAGATCCAAAGGGAGACAATATTTTAAAGTTGGAAATGAGATCAGGCAAAAGGTAAGAGAAAATATGCTTGTGCAAAGATTCTCCACGTGGCTTGTCATCAAAGAAATGCAACTTAAAACCACAAAGATTCACGTCTGCACTAGAATGGCTAAAATGCAAAGGACTGACACACCGAACGCAGGACCACTGGAATTCTCTTATACCCTGCTAGTGGGAGCATAAAACGGTACAACAACTGCGGAAAGGTATTTGTCAGTTTCTTAGTTAAACACAAACATACCTTATGACCCAGCTGTTTCATTTCTAGGTGTTTACCTTGAAGCAATTGAAAATATATGCTCATAGACAGATTTTTACAGGAATGTTCTTAGAAGCTTTATTCATAATGGCAAGATTTTGGAAACAACCCAAATTTCCATCAAAAGGAGGAGTGATAAATATTATGTCAAATTCATAAAATGAAATACTACTCACCAATACAAAGGAATGAATCAGAGGTTCTTACAAGTGCATGCATGAATCTTATTAACGTTATGTTAAACAAAATAAGCTGGACACAAAAGAGTGTGTATTGTATGATTCTATTTATATGAAATGCAAGATCCAGCAAAACTAGTCAATGGGAAAAGAAATCAGAATAGTGACTCCACCTTGAAAAGGGACAAAAGAAAGACATGTGGAAAATCTCTAGGGAGAGAGTGATGCTTGGTGTTGGCTGTTAGTTACACGGTGCGTATATACAAATTAAACTTCAGACTAATTTCTACTCATGTTAATATACGTAATTATACTGCAGTTAAAACAAAAAGAAAGTATATGTGGATTAAGGACTCTGAGGCTAATTATCTTCCTGGTAGTCACCGTTATAAAGCCTTACCACTCAAAGGGTGATTCACAGGGCAGCAGCATCACGTGGGTGATGCAGGAGTGCAGAATGTCAGGCCCCAGCCCAGATCTACTGAGCCAGAATGCGCAAGTTCGTAGGAAGCCCAGAAGAATCATGTACACATTAAAGTCTAAGAAGCATTGTAATAGTGGCTATCTTCTTTTTAAAGAAGACATATACATCTAATCATCTTATTTAAGGCAAAAGCAGCACACTTTGGGGAAATCACCTCACCTCCATTTGTATAGTCCTGAGGTTGCTGTTAATCAAACTGCACACCCTAGCCCTCCTTAGGCCAAGAAGTGGGCACATTCCTTAGCAAGGCCAATCAGATTCTCTTTCCTTGAATGGAGGGAAGCAAACATCAAGAAACCACTGAAGCTCATGCCTTCATTGACGGTGGCAGATGAAACTGTTGTCTGGTTCCTGCCGCCACCATCTTTCCACTTCCCTTAGATTTGTCTGTTTAGGGTCTGGTTCTCCATTCCTGCTTTAAGCTCTAAAAACTACCTGATATTCTTCCAGTAAATTCACCTTTGGTTACATTATCTGGGTTTGGATTCTGTTGTTTGCAACCAAAATCCCGACCTGATGTTCTGTGCTGGAGCATCCAGAATACTTGAGGAATCTAAATGTAGCTTTTCATTGCACGGCAAAAAACTTTTTGTGCTTTTTTTTCTAAAGCCCAGAAAAAACGGATTTATGGGACACCGTAGGCCAATACAAAAGATCACATTCAAATTTATTCCCATGTCATCGCATTTTATTAAAATTATAGAACCCTCAGGAGCTTGAGTTCCCAAAAGTCTGTCCTCCAGAACATAATTCCACTGGGTAAGGCCATTTGTATGTACTGTTCTCGGAATTTTGCTCTACACCCAAAAATGACAATGGAGAAAATCAGTAAGAACTCTTGAAAAGTCAACTGCCAAGAAGTAAAATTAGTTTGGAACAGATAGACTGACCAGCAGTTATCTGAGTGGCCTGCTCGTATTTTAAAATAAGACTCCTGAGGAGAATATGACATTGGCTAGATTTGGGGGGAACAAAATAGAAGACTCATCATTGTGTGACACAAGTCCACAGATGACTTTCCATTTTTTATTGCACGCATAAATAGAGATCTTTACATGTAAAAAATAAAAGCTCATCAGCAAATTACTTTCATCCAAATGAACACTGGCAGATAGTAAAATGATTCCTCTGTTATTTTAATTCAATGAAATTAATTTTGTGAAAATCCATCTGATCAGTTTTTACAACTATACAGATGATTTTAAAAGAATGACTAGACTTTTTGAACTTAGTGATTTTCCATTAAATATAGTCTCTTGTTAACTTTGTATTCAGAAAAACAGCAGAAGTGCTTTTCTTTTCACTTTTAGTATCATCTAAAAATGGGAATTATTTTAAAAAATTTAAATGAAATTTGCTTTGTGATAGATTAGTAGGTATCAGATTGGATAGGACTTGGCCATCTGTGAATCAAAGCCATTATTACAAAATGAAAATGAATTATTTCTGTATGTTGGAGGGGCATGGCACAAAAATATTTTAAATAAAAGAGAAATAATGACATGGCAGATACTACCAGCTGTCTATTCAAAATCCATTCTTCTTCTCTTTCTTACTAATAGAACCTGGGTTTATTCTTGGCCACAATGCATGCAGCTAAAATACTCTATTTCCCAGTCTCTCTCGCAACTACTGATGTCAATGAGACAGAAACAGAATTCATTGTGTGGGGATTTCTGGAAAGCTCCTTAAAATACTGACTTTGTAGGTGGTTCACACTTTTATCTCCAGCCCCCATTTCTCTTTCTGTGCAGAACATAGATGTGATGGCTGGAGGACCAACTGCCATCTTGAACAATGTCCTTTGAGGCTGGAAGCCCTCTGAGGACTACCAATCCTGGACACAGATACAGATCTCTATTCTGTGTGGGGCTTTCCTGTTAGGTACAGCTTAATGTAATTCTAAGTGATACAGATGGGTAAAAACAGGCATCTATTTAGGTAGATTTACAAGTCTTTAACATTTCTTTATATCTCCTGGTTTGAGAGTTTGGCCCTTTAGAATCATAAATTTTAGAGCTAAAAGAAATCTTCGAGAACATCTAGGCAAAATCCCTCATAGTATAAGTCAGACAAGGCCCAGAGAGTTTCAGTGATTTGCCCAAGACCCTGTGAGGAGTAACTTACCAAGTATCCATTATTATCAGCATTTATCAAGTACACATAGTTATGTTTTCAGTGAGACACTTGCCAGTATCCAGAAGGTCAGTCTTCTTTCCAGGACACTTATGTGCCTCTCGACACATTGCCTTTCCTTACGTAAATCTATAAAGAAGTATAGATCTAATATATACTTTAATAACAAAAATACTAGGGAGAGACGCTTGTCTTTTTAAGTTCTACCATACCTCCCATCATAAATATAGGCTGACAGAGAGTCAATGATCATCGTGATTCCATTCCTGTGTGTGTGCCTGTGTATGCGTGCGTGTGCGTACGGCAAGGGGAGATAGTCATAGTGTGAAAGCCATTTTTAGAGAAAGCATCTCAAGCTGCTGAAGGAGAATGATGCCTGACAAGCATTTTTTTTAATTGAATAATCCAATTTACAAATGCTTCCAGACAGACTGAGGGGACTTGACTAGGTTAAAAGTATGAAAACCACAATCAAAGTCCTGATGGAAAGGGTGCAATGAATGATAAAGGTGGGGACGAGAAGGTTTCTCCCCAGTGAACTCAGCTGTTTTAGTAGATCCTCTGGTCTTCATATATCAACGTTCTCCTTTATAGCTAAATCCCATCCAGGCAAAAAGGAGAGGGTTGAATTGCTCTAAGTGCTCTGCAAGATCTGCTACTCGTGTGTGTTTGGAAGATTCTGAAGCACTGTGGCCTGGGTGCAGACTCACAGCAGAAAGTAAATCAAGAGAGCAGCTGGGAAAAGGCACTGGAGTAGCCCACCTGCCTGCTTCACAGATCCTTGCAGGGTATACAGGCATGCTGGGGCATTTCTGTCTTTGCAATTACTACTGAGATTCACCATTTCAGCGATCCATGGGGATTCGCTGAAAAGGTTAATGGCATCTCTCAGATTTACAGGGTACAACAAGGAAGTTGGCACATTCCCCCGATGCAAGGTGTGATGTCACCTGTGTGGGCTGAGCAGTCCACACTCATTACCATTCATTGGCCAAATGGCTTGGGTTTTAACCAGACTTGGAATGTAATCCATCAACAGTTGAGCATTCATAGAAAGAAAAGCAGCAAGGAAGACTCTGAGAGAAAAGACAGCAAAATTGGCATATTGTGCTATCAGCTGACGGGCCTTCTGAGGAACTTGAGAGATCGGCGCCTGCAATGAAAAGCTGAGACAGTGTAAGACCAAGGTGAAAATAAATATCCAGACCCTTAATGCAACTCTTTTAAATATAACTTCATTAACACACCCACAGGCATCCTACTCTGTCTCTGTGTAAAGCTGTTGTTTCTCATCCATGCATTCTTACACGGAGTTTTCAAAAAGCTGCTCGGATTTGTGTAAATATGTGACTATAATTGGCTTTCCAATTTCACAGCTTATCAAAGGCAGAAAGGGAGGGCTTGCTGACATTTCAAAGACAATAAGCACATTTGATGCAATGGTCTATGATTCTCCCCAGCGTTTTTAACCCACGATTGGAAAAACAGATGGCTAGATTTTCTAGGAAGCTTAAAACAGAAGTTGAGCTAATACAAAACTGCTCAGCTATCAGACGGGGCAAATCCATTCTGTCATCCTTTTTTTTTTTTTCCCAAATCACAACCCATCAGAGGAAGGATTTAGCTTCACAAAAAGATATTTACCAGGAAGCTTTCTGCAGAAGAGAAGGGCATGCTTTGTTAAACCAGATGCATTTTATTTTTCCTGGAAACAAGATTTATGAAAGCAGTATGTCCATATTTCTCCATATACAGTAATTGGAACTCATTATGCTAATTGTATTTCCATTATCACTAACTAACAATCAGAGTGACCTGACCCACAGTCTAATTTGTCTTTAATCTGTTTTCGTATAGGGAGTTTTACCCTGTAATTTCAAGGTGATAATTCTATTCAGTGCAACTTTATGTATTGCAGAAGGTAACACTTTTGATGCTCTGTGCAATCCCCTTGCAACTGTTTGGTGTAGAATGGGGAAGCAAAT
Source organism: Aethalodelphis obliquidens (assembly GCF_003676395.1). Classification (NCBI taxonomy): domain Eukaryota; kingdom Metazoa; phylum Chordata; class Mammalia; order Artiodactyla; family Delphinidae; genus Aethalodelphis; species Aethalodelphis obliquidens. The sequence continues at coordinate 12,016,367 of NW_020837984.1, read as the reverse complement.
AGATGTACCTGCATGTGCCTGTGATAAGAGTATCCTTTATGATTCTTGCTCAGATTGAACATCCAGTCAAAGCAATGGTAGGGTTGCCCATACTCAAACTCCAGCTTCTCAATTTACAATACGTCGTACATTGTCTAAGAAGCAGTTGACATTTGCTGTTATCAAGAAGGAAAATGGGTGTTCCCAGTACCTTCTAATGCTTAGTTAACACCTTATAAATATTTCCATGTGACAATCTTTTGTAAAAAGAGAAGTGACAGGTTTGGATGATCATGAAACTTCCTTTTCATAAAAATGAGATATTGAAGGGAGAGATGAGATACATTCATGGTATTCTCTCTCAAAGGATATTATTATTTATCAGGCAAATATACAGCAGTGGGATGGTACAGGGGAAAGGGAACTGGATTTGAAGCCCAAAGTTCTGAGATCAAGTTCAATTCCATGGCTTATGGAAAGCACCACTCTCTCTGAACTTCAGTTTTCTCTTGATCAAAATTGAGATAATACGTATCAGGCAAATCACTGAGACAGCATCAAGCAGTGGGCAAGAGGAAAGACTTGGGAATTAGACTGAGTTTAAATTGGGACTCCATCATATATTAGCAGGTGACCTTCAGGAAACTTTTGGTTTCCTAAACATACTTTTAAATGGGCATAATAATAGTTCCTTCTTCATAGAGCTGTTTTGAGATGAACTAATAAAGATTAATGCATATAAAATGCTTTGCCCAATCGCTGGCACATGGTAAGCATATAACAAAGGCTAGCTCTGATGTGAGAGAAGTAGCAAACAAGAAAACATTCTACAGGGATGGGGTTGTGATGACTGCCAATCACTGAGATGTGTTATTTCATTCTGGGGATTGAAGTGATCATTATCACCCTTGACCCATTGGGAAGAAAAGACTTCTGTTGAGAAGAACTGAAAATCAGAGACAGAGGATAAAGGAGAGTAAGCAATACACCAAATGGCTTCTAGTCTTGTGGGTTCCATCAGATCTATCTTCTTAGCCTGATTGACCTAGAGTCCCTTTGGGTGTCTTTCAGAGTGCCACTCAAGTCAGCAATTTTTTTCAAAAAAAAAAAAAAAAAGATGCCAATTGGTGATAGCCTGCTGCCACTGGTACCCAGTCCTCCGCCAACACTTGAGAACCAGTTGGAACACCATGCCTCTTCTTCCACAGAATGCATAGAGTTTTCGTATTCTCAGGAAGCTCTCTTTCTTAACCTGGCCTCCTCTTCTGCTTGACAGGGAGATTTTTCCAAATCCAGGGTCAGATACAATTGTAGCTCTATGGCATACTCTGGCTACACACACTCCAAAAAAGTATTTGATTTTCTTTGTCCTAAGCATAAATCATAGGATATCACCTAATCAACAAAATAATCTTAATCAGGGCTTCACCGTCTGGCTTTCCATAACAATCCCAACTCTCTGTTGACGTTTTCCATCTTCCCTTCTGTTAAACCAGATGGTGCATGTTCTAGCCTCTTTATTATCCTTTTCTGACCATTGTACTCTGTCCAAAGATCGTGGCAGGAAACCCGCCACACTGTCGGCAGCAGTGGCCCTGCCCTGACTGTTAAATGTTGTGATGGTTCAGGCAGCCTTTGCTAATGCCTGTCCTTTTCTAAATCTGAGCTTTCTTCCAAAGTCACTGACTTACTAGTCCATAATTTTTAGATAACACAACCACTTCGGTTTCACACGTCAAGTGTGAGCTTTTTTTCTTCAGTAGAAGCAAAGTCTAACTGGAATTTTCCCCACATGTCATGAATCTCTCTCACAGGGAGAGTTTGCAATGAGCATCCACCAATAATCACAATGTCTTCTTTCCTATTGTGCTAAGAAAGGGAAAGGAACCATCTTCCCTCCGTGCTGAAGAAGCTGGACCATTAGGTTTTTCTCACACACAACATGATCTCTTAATTATATAAATCTTCCTAGACCTTTACCCTCCATTTATCTTTCTATATGAACCATATTGCACATTTAAAAAATTAAAATATCTGAACATCAGCGGCACTGTGGCTTTAAAAGAAGACAGTTGGGAGTCAATTAAATCTGTAGGTCATTTTAAACAGTGATCATCAAACCAACTCTTTTCCTGCCGCGTGTGTGTGTGTGTGTGTGAGAGAGAGAAACTACCAGGACCAAATACCCAATTCATTCCATGATAGCAATAACCGTTTTATAGAAATCATTTTAAAAATCTTATCGTCAAACAAGCTGGTTTTCTGGACTTTATTCTGGTCTCTCCAAAACACAAATTCACATAGTACAGTGAGTAGGAAATATAACAGATACATGGAGTTGAAAGAAGGCATCAGTATCTAAATTCCAAAGAATAAGCATTGCTCACGGAGTGTATAGCTATGCTAACTTGGCACCATTATTCTACAGCATCTGAAAGAACTGAAAATCACAGCATGGAGAGGTTTTATCACAAAGGATTTTCAATTTGTTGTTTAGGAAGATAGATCGGCAAGTATCCTCTTTATCCCTAATGACTACAGAATGTAAATAATCTTGTTATAACCATATTTCATGTAAATTTTATCTTTGGAAGAGGTAGATTTCCTTCTAGGCAAGTTCTTTTATTTTTTTTTTTCCTCTGACCAACCAGCAAGCACAACATGTGCGTGGTCCCGTGTTTAAAATGGAGCCCAGTAAACCCACAACTTTGCTCCTTGTAAGCCATCTCATCATGGGGACACATCAGCTGTACTGTCTTCCCAGAATACATCTCTCACCTTTCCATCCTGACTCCATGTAAAGAATTTCCTGGAGCACCCATAATCTAAGATTTTCCCCCCTTTTTAAAAATTAATTACTTAATTTTTTATTGACGTATAGGTGACTTACAATGTTGTGCTAGCTTCAGATGTACAGCAAAGTGATTCAGTTATACACACACACACACACACATATATATATATTCTTTTTCAGATTCTTTTCTCTTATAGGTTATTACAAAACATTGAGTATAGCTGAATCTTAAAGCGTCTTCCAAACCACAAACAAAAGATGTAATCATTAGGCTATTGCTAAAGCTTCCCATTTTCCACTTACCCACATGATCGTAACTCAAGTACCTAAGGAAAAATAACAACCAGGGGTTTTTTCTCCTCACCAGAAATTTAGGCCAATACTGTAGAAGGCAAATTTTACCCCAAGCACTCTATCAATAGAGGCTAATGTGGTTAACTGCTTCCCTAAGTCTTAGCGAAGACTTTACGTAATTCTTACTTTACCGGTGAGGTTTCTAGGATTTGGGACACTTTTAGCTGTTCCTTTTCTGTTCAAGAGGAGGAATGGAAATGTTCCATGCTGCAATTGCTGAGTGTATAACTGCTCTCCATTTGCATACTGTCTGATGATTTGCATGTGGGGTCAGCCAAAAGGTCTCAGAATCATTTCCCTCTAAAACCATTCCTTTGCTGATAAGGCTTCCCATAAGCATAGCTAAAGAAAATGGGTCACACTGGATTTCTGAAACTGTTTCAGGAAACCTCTTCCAGATTGAGCAATACACTCCAGGCTTTCATAAAGCACCTAAAGGGCTCATTTTCCTCAAGCCATACACGAGAAAAACTCCAAATGTCTCCCCTTTCTCCTGTTCTCCCTGATATCTAAACATGGCCTTCACCCTGCACACCCTCCGTGATCTTGCACATAATTATAATGGGAACCCTTCCAAAAGATGTTTATTGTCCTTCTTTCTCCTCTTTTTTGTTTTTAATTGATGTACAGTTGTCTTACAAACTTATATTAGTTTCAGGTGTACAACATAGTGATTCCATATTTTTTATAGATTCCACACTGTACAAAGTTGTTATAAAATTTTTGTCCTTGATCTTGTATACACACAAAGTGTAATTGCATATCATCTTTTTTTAATTCCATTTTTTAATGTTTCTTTCAATGTCATTCTTACTTTAAGTAGAATGAGAAACATAATTAATTGACCCAAGATTTCAAAAGGTTTTTTAGATATGGTCTATAGGTTGTTTATAATTCCAAATCTTTTGTGCTTTTTATGGTTTCCTTCTTACCCAAAATAGAAAGCAAAACTGACAAGTAATATAGCCAGGACCTCTATTTTTGCAAATCCTGCAGTTTCCATGTTCTATTTAATACGCCCCTTTGGAATCTTATTTCTTGGGACCTTCCCCCCTTCCTCTCTGCCTTGCACATTGCCTATGAACCCTGATCTTCCAGATTTGAAAACAGGGTGGTGTTAGGGTCTCCAACATGAATCTCATGGGATGGTGTGTGGTGTGTTTCTAACAAGGGTGGTTGATTTCAACTTCACTCAAGATTAGCTGGTGCTAACCTATTTGTGCCTAGTGAATATAGGTGTTTGTTTCATTCTCTCATTCATTTATCCATTCACTAATTTCATATTTATGAAATAATCTCTGAGTTAATCCCTTTGTAGGCTCTTAAGATATTGGGCTGATTAAGATACAGTTACTGAGCCCAAGGGACACATAGCTGAGATGAAGAGACCACACCTAAATGACTGAATGTAAGTTTATGGGAACAGAGACTTGTCAGTCTTAATAAGCAGCTGTCACAATGCCTAGAAGTGCCTGGCACATCAAAGGTGCTGGGTGAATGTTTGTTGAATAAACCAGTGACTAATAAGGCATAACAATGGCAAAGGCTTACTACCTTTCCACTGTTACATCCCCAGCACCTAGAACAGTGCCTACTTATAAAAAGATTTCAATAGATGTTTAGCACTAGCAATGTGACCGGTTTGTAACTAGTTTATGCTGCACTTACTAAGTGCCAGAACATGTCTGAAAAAGTTAATTGAATCTTCATAGCAATCTTCTGAGATAAGAACTATCCCCATTTTCAGATGAGGAAAAGTTAAGTGACTCATACAAGTCACAGAGCTAGTATTTATGGAACGTAGATTTGAAAGCAAATGGTCTGCTTCAAAAACACAGCCTCTTAAATACTTTACTATCCTGGCCAAGGCATGTTTGCTCAATTGATTTGGATTTAAATGTGGCCAGACTTTTGAAAGTCTTGAATAACAGGATAAATGGTCTAAATGCTATTCTCTGGTTTTTTTCTGCTATTCTGAATCCTACTACTCCTATTTCTCTAACACTTCACAGCTTTAACATAGATTACTCCATAGAATCCTCGCTTCTTGAATATTTCTGAGATATATTGTAGGAGGATGACTCCATCTATGGCTTGTAAAAGATAACAAAGAAGGAAAGAACTAAAAACAAAAGAGCAAGTAAGAGTCTGGAGAAATAGCTTAGTAATAGGGACTTCCCTGAACCAAGGTGAGAGGAGTGGGAATAATGTGCTCAGTCACAGACAAAGATTGTCTAGCTATGGACAGTAAGGAGGGAAAGATCATGCCAATGGTTTAAGCACTGCTGACTATGGGACTCAAGGTACCATTAATTGAAATTTAAAAATTGTCCTGGAAGATACCATTTAGGGAGGCACAGTAAAGTACAGTTTTTAAAATGTTGGCTCAGATGCAGGAGTCATTGAGCTACAAATCAGGGACCAGATTAGGCCCACCACTTATTTTTGTAAATAAAGTTTTATTAGAACACAGCTTCATCCATTGGTTTACATATTGTCTATGGCTCCTTTCTGGTTATAAGAGTAATGTTCAGTAGTTGCCATAGAGATCTTGTGATGCCCAAGTCTCCAGTATTATCCCTGCCCAAAAGTAATGGTTAAATTCAACAGACTTAGAAATACTATACTGGATCCTATGTGCGTGTCCTTGATCTGTTTTTGAAAGTGTGCAAGTGTGTTTCTAAATGTTTAATTAATTAATCAATGTTGCTGAACTCTGAAACTGAGATACACACTTTCAAAACAAATCCTGTGACACATGAATTACCCATACATCAACCTAACCTAGGCAGGGTCCCAAGGCACCCACCCATAATTGAATCAATTTAGTTCATGACGACTCAAAAATATTTATTTAACACTATTCTTGGGGTTAAATGGACAGTGATAAGATGAGTGCAGACAAAAACGGTAATTGGAGGAATGAAATAAAGTCGTGGCTATAACATCATGGAGATATTAAAGTGGCCAGACAAGGAATGCCATCAAGTCAAGCCCATTTTCCTTCTCCTACCATATTCTCAGGTTTCCTCCCCTCTTTCCTCTCTGACCTACCCCTAAAGTCACCTTTAAGTTCCCCTTTCTCTACTGAATAAGGTGATGTGAAAAAGGTACTTCCATTCTGGCTCTTTTTATCACTTCCTGGGTGATCATACTTGTCAAATTATTTTGCTTCCCTGACTTTCATTGTTTTTTTCCTGTTAAGTGTTGATAATTTCCTACAAGTTAAATGGCTGGAGGACTCCTGCATTGCCTCGGGAGATCATTTTCAGGTCTAAGATCTCCATTGCTAAGGCCTTAGCCTTATTTTGACATCTCACCTCTCTGATTCCTTTGAAATGTTATATTTACATTAATATATTATGTCGTGGGTTGACTGTGTAACCCAAAAGATATGTGGAAGATGTGATCTTATTTGGAATAGGAGTCTTTAAAGATGTAATTAAACTAAAGATCTCAAGATGAGATCACCCTAGATCAGAGTGGACTCTACATCCAATGACGGTGTCTGGGTAAGAGGAAGAAAAGGAGGAGACACAGACAGACCCAGGGAAGAAGGCCACGTGTAGACAGAAACAGAGATTGGAGGGAGGTGTCATTAAGCCAATAAACATGAAGGATTGCCCACAGCCACCAGAAGCCAGGGGCATGGGACAGATTCTTCCTCAGAGCCTCCAAAAAGGAGCCAACCTTGCCAACACCTTCATTTTTGAGTTCTGGCTTCCAGAATTATGACAGAATACATTTCTGTTGTTTAAAGCTACCAAGTTTGTGGAAGTTGTTATGGCAGCCCTAGGAAATTAATATACCTTATTAAGTAATTTTGGTTATCTAATTCTCTATGCCACTCAACATGGGCCATTGCTGTCTGCTGCTTTATTTTTTCCTGCCTTATGGATTGCTATAGTATTTTGGAATTATCTGTTAAGTACTAAGTCCCAGACCTTGAGGAAACTCTGTTTCCCCCAAGAATTCTTCTTTCTTTCTTCTTTAATGTAAGTTCTGCATTTTCTAGAAAATACAATTTTAGAGCGGAAAATATATATTGGAAAACACATCCCAAAGCTTCTATGAGAAAGCTTCTATCCACTAAAATGTTGTGTATTAAACATACACTTGCTTTTCAATGGATACAGTTAACGTCATCTACTCTGTTTCTGGACTCCAAAACAAAATGATTCGTGTGTTCAGACATTTTTCCCCCTTGGAATTAGGGTCTTTAAATAAGGTTTTTTCCTTTTCAAAAAGAGGCTGATGGCTGGCTTTATTTTGGAATTTAAAATGCGCAGAGTTTATGGATGTTAACTCACATTTATTAGCAAGATTTCATCAATTATGTAATGGATTGCTGAATGCCACTCTTGTGCTTTACTTCCAAAGTAACTACATGCTTTATGCTTAGGAAAATATCATATAATTATAAAGTAATTCTATGTTCTAGTAGAATACTTAGTAATTATGCTTAATACTGTAGTTCCAATAGTGATTACTATGAAAGCTCATTATAAAAGGCAGAAATAGTCACATATGTATTCTTAATTATATCTGCCACAATAGAAGTTAATGTTAATTGAAGTGAGTTATAGTTATTATGGTAACTCAATTAAAAGCATATACTAGCAGTGATAACCAACCTTCAAAAGAACCTAGTGTCAAATTAGTGTCAGAAAACTTAAAGGAGAGTCACCCCCAACATAATTCTGTTTGGTTTTCTTTATTCAGGAAATGCTTCCACCACTTCCTTCCTATGAGCTTACCCATCTTTATCTCGCTAACACCTTGGACTGTACTTGGCATTTGAAAATACTCCATGAGTATATACTAAATGAATGAATAAATAACTTGTAATATTTATTTTCACTCTTCTAAAATTAAGCGATGAGATTCATCTAAAATTATTTGCAAGTAGCTTGTGAGATTCTAAATTGATGCTCTTAATATTTTAGGGTCATTGACCTCTTTGAGAACATGATATAAAAGTGCCTGCCCTTCCTTAGTAAAGAGTATATAAACACAAAGTTTTGCAAACATTTCCAGGATGTGCAGGGATCCCCTGAAGGTCATTTATGGAGCTCAAAGTAAGAACAATGGCTCCCAATAAGCAGCATTTTATGAACCGTACTATTGGCCAGCAGGATCTGGGGCTAGGCGCATTCCTGGAGAAGTTGATGGTAGATGGCTTTCCTAGTTTTTCCTTTCTCCACTATTTAAAAAACAGTATGCAGAATATTAAATCATGATTTCACTCACAGTTTATTTTGCTTCACATTCATTTTTAAATTGTTCAGCATAAGAAATTATACAAAATCTATTCCTTTGATAGGAGACAACAAACAGCATACATTTCTAAACACAAATACACAGCCCATTAAAAAGACAAGTGTGAGATGTGAAGTTTCTGGTTCACAGGAGATATTTGGCCCTACTACTGAAAACTTGTTCATCATACCCTCCTAAATGCAGACCCCAGTAAGATGATGCTAGTGGTAAGCCATCATCCCAAATAATGGGAGTCCTGGAGCACTCAAGGTCTACACAGTCCTGGGTCAGAGCTTGAGTGGACCCTGGAAGTGCCAGACAGAGGCAACACCCTTGAAAAGAAACAATGACCATGCTCAGAAAATACCACGTGGCAGTATTAAAGCGCATGACCATAAATGCTACAGAGAACGCAGAGAAAAGACATGTGGAAGGTGGGAGTAGCTGATCAACTTCAGAGTCAAGGTGGCAAAGAAATGTTTTCTATTCCCCAACTTTCTTTCAATGTAGACATACGAGTGTGACTAGGGGCAAGAATTAAATTATTATAAAGGTCCTACTGAGGTCTGAGTTACAAAAAGCCTAGGAGAAAAATGTAAGAGCATATCCTGTTGGTTTCAAGAGGCCTGAAAATCCTATGTATTTTGGAATTTCTCTGACAAGCCAAATACCTGAGCCCTCAGAGCATTTCTCATGACCTTTCCCCCACATTTTTGCATAGGACCAAGGTGTGGCCTAAACTCTAGTGCTGAAGAGTTAACTAAGAACAGAACACACCTGTCATGTTATTCTTTATATCAATAGTGAATTTATTCCCATTCCCCATTCCTCAGCAGTACAGAACACTTCATGCATCTTTCCTTATCTACGTAATCACTTGTCAAGATGAGTGATTTCTATCCACTTGTCAATGTTGCTGGTCTTTTTTTAACATCCCTGAAAAATCGGTTTAACCTATTTTAACTGACATACTTTTCTGTGCAACTGGATACCAGGGATAGATATATTTGATAGTCATTTCTCCCTGTCTCCACTCCCCAAATGAGTTCAGTGCTCATGAAATGAGCTGAATTGCCCTAGAGAATTAAATTCATTACATTATTGCCTCACAGATGTGGGTGATGCCTAGATATACAGGTAACCCTACACAAACTCCTTCACCATACCAAGGAAAGTTATGGTGAGAGGAAAAGAAGTCTGTTTCCATTGCTGGCTATGCAGCTTAAGACATTTCTTCATCCCAAAGTAGAATATTTTGTAAACCCTTTAGCCACAAAACACCAAGAAATTATAGAAAAAATTGATAAAAGCCAATTCTTTTAAAAATTGTTTATGGTCATCTCTCGACCCAGTGGTGAATCATAGGACAGCTTAAAAGTCAAATCCAAAGGTACTCTCTTGGCATTTGACAGGGAGAGAGATTTATGAGTTACAGTCATAGACTTTTATTAGAAATGGAATTGTAGACCAAGTGCAAATACATTTCTCCTCTTTCTATTTTTTTTTTTTATTCTCATGTTGGAAGTCCTACGGCTGTTTTGTTTCTGTTTTAGTTCTAATTTCATATTATGATATGCTCAGATCAAATTCCTAAGGGCTTGAAGAATACATTCAAACCTGTTCAAATATTAGTTTCTTTAAAAAAGCAAAATACCTCCATGCAGGGAAAGAAAAAAACACCCAGTAGAATCAATCCTTCTTCACCTGCTCCTCCCCCAAGATACAGTCAACATCTTCCTCCAATTGTAGTTTTTTCCTGCCCCAGACATAAGACACATTTAAAGGGAACCCCCCCAAAAAAATACAAGTAGTTCCTCTGTCCTGCAAGTAGAAATCAGAATTTGGGATTTTGGCAGGTCCTGGATAGTCAGACAGTGTTTTCTATAACCAACCCAAGGAGTGACATTTGATTTCTAGTGGATGAAAAAGATTTTCTGTCTGTTTTCAGGTTAAAAACTGTTGTCAAGTTAAAGGGAACATTTTGTTTTTTTGAAAAAAAATTCTTTCTCATTCTCCCTGGACTCCGTACTTAACAACTAAAATCATGTGCACAGTAGTAAAGTTTCCTGAATTCAATTATCCAGTAAGTGCTCACTAGCACTTAGTTGGTGTCAGACTGAGTTCTGGGCACTGGAGATGGAGCAGGGAACATAACAGAGAGGGCAGAGCCCGAGGAGGGCATAACATCTGAATGACGGGACTAGCCCAGCAACACTCCCTGAGAAACCCATGGTCTTGGTTTCCAAGGCCAAAGAAAACACAAATTCTGGGGGGAGTTTGTCAAACTAGAGGTTTTTTTTTTTTTTTTTTTTTCCGCGGTATGCAGGCCTCTCACTGTTGTGGCCTCTCCCGTTGCGGAGCACAGGCTCCGGACGCGCAGGCTCAACGGCCATGGCTCACGGGCCTAGCCGCTCCGCGGCATGTGGGATCTTCCCGGACCGGGACACGAACCCGTGTCCCCTGCATCGGCAGGCGGACTCTCAACCACTGCGCCACCAGGGAAGCCCCAAACTAGAGGTTTTTGATGAAATGACTTTGTTGCATGTTTTCCTTTAGCTAAGAAAGTCTCCATCAATATGTACATTATAAGTTCTTTTTGGCTTCATCACTTAAATATTTTTAAATTTTAAGTAGGTAATACTTTCATGTGATTATATAATATGAAAGTGTTCAATCAAATGCTTTCCTCCCACCCAATCAACTCATTGCTTCCCTATTCATCCAAAGAACACTGCCCCTCCTCCACTGTTATTGTATATCTTTTAGAGTTGCTTGTCACATATATAAATAAATACAAATATATTTGTAGTTTTTCTGCCTCTTTCCCTTTTTTAAAGAAAAATTAGCATTGATACATACTGTTCTACTGTTTTCACTTATCAATAATTCTTGAAATCTTTCTATGCCATACATAGAGAATTGCTTTATTCTTTCTTAAAGCTGCATAATATGTCATTATATGGATGTACCATAAAAAATATTTGCTCAGCATCTATTTATGGATTTGGGGGGTTTTTTAAGTCACTTGCTATTAAAAAATATCACTGAAATGGGTAAACTTGGCATATGTCATTTCTTACATGTATACGTATATTTGTAACATAGATTACCGTTGTGAAATTTCTGGTCAGTGGGGATATTCATTTGTAATTTTGATATATCAATAAATGATCCTGCATAGAGTTATACCAGTTTATATACATAGTTATCATAAGTGCCTGTTTCCACACAGCCTTACCAAAGCGTACTTTGTCAAACTTTTATAGTTTTTTCATTCTAGTGATTAAAAATGTTGTCACTACAGGGTAGTTTTTAATGTGCATCTTTCTTTTCATGAGAGAAGCTAACATTTCTTTATATATTTAAGAGACAATTGTGTTTAACTTTTGATCAACTTTCTTTTTCCCCTCTTCCTAGTGGATACGTGAACATTCTCTTAATTTTTAGGAGCCTTTAAAAGTAGAAAAAATCATCCTTTGTTGATCAAATGAGTTGCATATATCTTTTCTGAGTTTGTCACTTGTCTTTTAACTTTGTTTTTCTCTTTTCATCTAAAAAATTAACCTTTTAACTTAGAATCGTTTTAGATTTACAGAAAATCACAAAGATAGAATTCCCATACACCTCACACCCAGTTTCCCTGATTACTAACATCTTATGCCGCATTTGTCACAATTAACAAACCGATAACTGATACAATATTGTTAACTGAGGTCCATAATTTATGCTAATTTCCTTTACCAAAGTTTTTTTGTTGAGGTGAAATTCATGTAACCATAAAATTAACCATTTTAAAGTGTAAAATTTAGTGCCATTTAATAAATTCACAGTGTTGTGCACCTCTATTTAGTTCCAGTACCTTTTTATCAACCACCTGCCACAATCTCATCCTCATTATGCAGTCATTGACCATTCCCCTGTCTTCCCAGCCTCTGGCAACCACCAATCTGCTTTCCACCTCTATGGATTTACCTATTCTGGGTACTTCATATAAATGGAATCCTACAAAAAGGGACTTTGGTGTCTGGATTCTTTCAATTATCATAATATTTTGGGGATTCATCCATGCTGTAGCATGTATCTGTATTTCATTCCTTTTAACAGCTGAGTAATATTCTATCATATGTATAAACCACATTTTGTTATCCAGTATTCCTTGATGACATGTGGGTTGGATCATATGGTAATTGTATGTTTAAATTTTTGAGAAACTGCCAAGCTATTTCCCACTGTGGCTGTACCACTTTATATTCTCACCAGAAATTTATGAGGGTTTCAATTTCTCCATATCCTCACCAACACTTGTTATTTTATTCTTTTGTTTGTTTTGTTTTTGCTTTTTCTTTTTATTTTTATAGCCATCTTAGTGGGTACGGAGTGATATCTCATTGTGGTTTTGATTTGCATTTCCCTAATGACCAATAATGTTGAACATCTTTTCATGTGATTGTTGATTATTAGTGTGTGTGTGTATATATATATATATATGAGTATGTAGCGGCTGTGCTGCTTGGCTTGCAGGATCTTAGCTCCCCAACTAGGGATTGAACCCCGACCATGGCAGTGAAAGTGTTGAGTCCTAACCACTGGACCGCCAGGGAACTCCCGTTATTAATGTATTTTTAATTGGAAAATTGCCTACTAAAATCTTTGCCCACTTTTTACTTGGGATTCTTTTATTTGTGTTTTTGAGTTGTGGGATTTTTTTTTATGTGTTCCAGACACTAAACCCTTATTATATATGATTTACAAATATCTTCTTCCATTCTATAGGTTGTCTTTTCACTTTCTTAATGGTATACTTACAAGACCAAAACTTGAAGCACCAAAGATTTTCCCCTACGTTTTCTTCCAGGAGTTTAATAGTTTTAGTTCTTATATTTTGGTCATCAATCCATTTCACATATGACATGGTAGAGATCCAACTTCATTCATTTGCATATAGATACCCAGTTGATCCAGTACCACTTGCTGAAGAGACTACTCTTTCCCTGCTGAAAGATCAACTCTTGTCAAAAATCTATTGGCCACAGAAGCTTGGATTTATTTCTGGACTCTCAATTCTCGTTCATTGGTCTATATCTGTATCCTTATGCCAGTACCACACTGTTTTGATTCCTGTAGCTTTGCAGGAAGTTTTGAAATTCAGAAGTATGAGTCCTCCAACTTTGATCTTCTTTTTCAATATTGTTTTGGCTGTTCAGGGCCCATTGTAATTCCATATCAATTTAAGGGTCATCTTTTCCATTTCTGCAAAAAAGACCATTGGAATTTTGGTAGGGATTGTACTGAATCAGTAGATTCTTTTGAGGAGTATTGTCATCTCAAAAATATTAAGTTTTTCAATCCATAAATACAACATGTCTTCCCATTTGTTTAGGACTTCTTTCATTTTTTCATCAATGATTTCTTGTTTTTAGTGTATAAGTTTTTCACTTCCTTGGTTAAATTTGTTTCTAGGTAGTCTAGTCTTTTTTTTTTTTTTTTGCCCTAAATACATTTTTTGTATATTACATAACCAAAACTATCAATATCTTTTACGGTTTTAAATTGTGGGTCATAGATAGAAATGCCTCCCATAATTTAAGATTATAAAGAAATTTCCTTATGTTTCTTCCTAGAACTTTTATGGCTTCATTATTATCATTTAAATAAACCTTCAATCAATTTTGAATTCATCATGATGTAAAGTGTGAGGTATAGGTCCAAGTTACTTTTCTCACTGGACTCTTCGATTGCTCTAACATCATTTATTGTACCGTTTTTCTTTTCCTCACTATTTAAGATGCCATCTTGAATCATATATTAAATTCTATACATGTTTGGAATTTTTACTGAACTTTCTATTTGGCTCATTGTTTTGTCTCTCTAATCATATCCCACCATCACACTATTTTGGTTTTTGAGTCTGTTTACTTTTTTGAATCTGTTTTAACATTTATTGATAGGACTAGTCTGCCCTCATGTCTCTTCTTTTTCACAGTTTTCATTGTTATTCTTGTTCTTTTTTTCACATGAACTTTAGAGTCAGCTTGTTAGGTAAAAGAAAACTTTCTTTCTTTGTTACTGGGATCAAATTAAATTTAGAAATTAACTTAGAGAAAATTTATGTCTTTATGATGTCGAATCTTTCTACTCAAGAATATGCTGTGCCTTTTTGTTTGTTCAAGTCTTCTATTTCAGCTGTTAATAAGACTTAAAACGTGTCTTCAAGGGGGCTTCCCTGGTGGCGCAGCGGTTGAGAGACCGCCTGCCAATGCAGGGGACACGGGTTCATGCCCCGATCCGAGAAGATTCCACATGCCGTGGAGCCGCTAGGCCCGTGAGCCATGGCCACTGAGCCTGCATGTCCGGAGCCTGTGCTCCGCAACGGGAGAGGCCACAACAGTGAGAGGCCCGCATACCGCAAAAAAAAAAAAAAAAAAGTGTCTTCACATAGGACTGTCTCTTATTGTTATGTTTATTCCTTGGTATTTTACCATATTCATTACTCTTATAAATGGGACATTTTCTTTCATTATATCTTCTAACAGGTTTCTGTTTGAAATCAGTCTAATTCATGAGAACGGCTATTGCCGTGTATATTCTCAAGAGAGGATTGAATAACTTCTAACTCTTCCAGCTTTGCCCAGAAAGCCTTATCTTAAATTATAGTTTTTTAATACTGGTATAAAATTTATCCTCTATTATAATTATAATTTATGCTCTGGATTTGAAATCAGAAAGGTTTAAAAATTATAAATGGATGACATTGAAACAATAATGTTCCATGCTATTTCAATATTATTTAACTTTAGCATTAATGTTTATATCTAATTTATGTACATATGAATATACATATGTGTATACATACATACATGTATGCTTCTACACATACAAAACCAACACATATATTTCTAGAATGAAAATATCTTCAAATTAATGTTCCTTTAGTTTTTGCTGCTAGATATATAATATCACTTCAAAATTATATTTGTGGATCAGGGACTGCTTTGGAAATAACTTTGAAGACTGAAACATGAGGACTTTCCTCGGCTGTATATTTCGTCACCAATTGTCTTTTATTTCTGAATCAGCTAATGGTATAAACTAGATACTTCCTGACTTTCAAAGAAATGGCTGATTTGTGTCTTTCAGCCCTGCAGTCTTCATGACAAATTTGGTTTATTCTTTTTCTGAGTAATGTCAGATTCACTTTGTATTCTTCCCAAAGAAAAGAGAAGACTTTTCTAAACAATGCGGAAATAGGCAAAGTAGTTGTTAGCACTTATACTTCAGAAGAGATTTG
This sequence comes from Aethalodelphis obliquidens, assembly GCF_003676395.1. Lineage (NCBI taxonomy): Eukaryota > Metazoa > Chordata > Mammalia > Artiodactyla > Delphinidae > Aethalodelphis > Aethalodelphis obliquidens. The sequence goes on along the minus strand of NW_020837984.1, from coordinate 12,000,693 downwards.
CCTGCCACTTCTGGCTTTATATCACACACAAAATTTGGAACTTAGGAGCTGAGCATGGCTATCCAACAAAGATGGCTTTATTTAATTTATTTATTTACTTACTTGTTCGTTTATTTACTGGTATTCACCGAACCAGCTCAAAGGCTGTAAAATATAGCTTTATACATATATATATATATATATATATATTCCTGGAAGATATAAGAAGCTTAAAAATTGAACAGAACCATGTGTAACACAAATAAGAAGGCAACAAATGTTTGGCAGAAAAGTGAGTAAATGAATTAAGGATTCAGTAAAATGATGCACTTTCAAAACCCATTTTCGATATTTTAATTTGGCTTTCTCACCAAAAGGAGGTACTTTTCTCTACTTCTGCTAATAAAACCTGGGAGGACAAGAGCTTTGCCAGTAATGCCTTTAGGGTTTCTGCATATTACCCTCTCCCCACTTCTGCTTGTCAGCTGTGATGGATAATACTCCCACTTGGTCATGCTCTCTTTGATGTGATGTATTCTAAAATAACCAAGAAGTTCTCAGATTCCAGAGGTGGAAGAGACAACCCAATGCAGGAGCATTTGTAATGGTGGATTGGATCAGGGTGGTGATAGTCAAAGAATAGTTATCAGACTTTCACTGACTGCAGGAAGGAATATGGCCTGGCCCTAGATTACCAAGTACACAGTAAACTTTAAGCCCACCATCCATAAAGCCATATGAGGAGAATATAGGTCAGAACTTTTAGTCAAGAGGAATATCATAAATACCCACTTCACATTTAATCTCTGAGAAAGAGTCAAAGGATGAGGACAGTCATGGAATTTGATCCTCAAAAGTTCAGATCTAATTGGGAAAACTGTGACTAACAGATAGGAATCAACAAGAGAGCTACAGAAAAAGTATATAAAATTCAAAAGATGGCATTCTACCAACCCATAGTTATTCAGAGAAAGAAAGGATCTTACTTAGACATTGAAAAGTAGATACTACAGGCACTGATTTTCATGGCACAGTTACAAGTGAATGCCTGAGAGCCTTGAGATTCATGGTTTCTGTCTGTCTTCTGAAAACAGTCAGTATCCCTCCAAAGCCTTGAGGTCAGGTTATTAACCAACATCTGTGGAGCACTTACTGTCCACTTGGCACTGAACCAAATATGTACCATACATCATCTCATTTAACCTCAAACAACATGAAATACTTCCTCTAATTATCCCTGTTTTATAAATGAAGAAACAGAGGCAAAGAAAGACAGAACCTTGGACACCAGTAAATGGTTGATCTGGGATTTGAACCTCAACCCTCTGCTCTAGAATCCAAACTCTTTAGTTACTATGCTTCTATAACTTTTTTTCTGGAATGAAGTTGAGGACTTTTAAGCAAGATGAACAAAGAGGCAGATAAGAGAACTTTTCCTTGAGTGCAACTCGTTTTCTTCTTTTTTCTCACCCCCAGCAGAAACTCTTAACATCTTCCCCACCTCCTGCCCCTTTCAAAGAGTCTTAACACAAAATGCAATGAAACTATTTCATTCCAACCTGTAGACCCTACAGGTTAATTTTCTTGCAGGCTTGCTCTAAGCATGCACACAATGGTGGGCTACGAGGGGAGGGATCAGCTTCCCTGGGGCAGTTAGAAGGATGCTGCATGCCAGGGCCTGGAGGTCAACAGAAAGGCTGCCCCTGAAAAGCAGAGATGACTGATGGCCTGAATGCACAAGGGGCCCTGGAATGCTCTTTTATCTAAGGTCACTGTTCTCCCCCAGCCCCCAGCTCTCCATTCCTCCCATACCATGTTTCCCACCCTTCATGCCTACAGATTTACTCTTCTTCCTGGCTTTGATTAGCTTGCCCCACCACCAACCTTCACCCTGCTTCCCTGTTCTCCCCAAGAGCCCAGAGTGCTCCAGACATGAGGGAAGCACTCCATCATCATGATGGCAAGTGTCAGGTGCACAAGACAGATGCAAATTTCATGGCACCACTGCCTCATTCAGCCATGTTTTATGAGATTGAGAAAACCTGGAACCTTATGCTGTGGGGCCATTTGGTTGGCAGGGAACAGAACAGACTTTATCCGACACTGTCTGTTGGCAGCCCTAGTGCTAGATTTATACAGAGAAGTGGAGATGGCTCCAGCAATGGAGCCTGCTGCTTAGCCAGCTGGGGGCCTCTCAAGTGGTGCAAGAGTGATGGCGTAGATCCTGAGACAGAGCCTTCCGCCTAAGCGCTCCCAATGGCATCTTCAGGATCCTACCTCGGGCTGGAGACACAAGTCCCAATGAGACTGGCCTCTTGTACAGAGGCAGAGAATTCCTAACATTTTTAGCCACTCATCTCCGTGGCCCACAATGCTAATAAAACCTGGCAGCCACAGCAGAGCTGGAGCTGGATGAGAAACAAAGTCTGTTTTATATGTTTTCATTTGAGTCTGTGGCTTTCTATTTTAGAGGATGTTGTTCCATCTGCCTCCAAACCTATTATCCTGAGGGGGTGTCCACCTGGGAGGGAAAGTTTGACACAGGCTGAGACATAATGGCAAAAAAACCAAGTTCGGGAGCCAGACTGCCTGACTGAATTTGAATCCAGCCTTCTTCCCTTACCAGCTCTGGAGGACTGAGGGCAATTTTTAAAAATCCTCTCTGCATCTCAGTTCTCTCTCTTTGTCAAGGAAGCATAATAACAGCACTGACCTCATAATGGAGTTGGGCAGATTGAGTAAGTTAATAAAATACAAAAATGTAAAGCACTTAGAACAGGGCCTGGCCAATGGTAACTCCTCAATGAAATTTGGCTACTATTAATTTGGCAAATGCACTTTCCCACTTCCTGTACGGTTTGTTTTCCAGCCTGTAGATGTCAACCTGAAGACCTGTGATCACGACGAAAAATTTCAAAAGGTATCCCGAGCACCTGCTGAAGGTTTCACATGACTACAAGACAGCACACTGAGGAACTCAGCTCTAGATGTTAAGGTCTTTGATGGCAGGGCTGAAGAGGGGGAAAGAAATGTGAGTAGCTCTGTAACCTTTTATGAGGAATTGCACAGATAGAGCTATCACAGATAGAGCTTCACAGACAGAGCTGACCTACCATCGAAGCTTAAGGAAGTAATAATCTTTTCTGATCCTCAGGTATTCAACAGTAGCTGAGACCCAGACCAAGTCTTTGAAAGTGGAGTGAAATTCTCTGTGGAGAAAACTCTAGATCTTAAGGACCTTGGCAATTACTTGCCAGTGAGAAAACTTAGGTCCAAAACGACTGCGTTCCATAGTGTCCCAGACAGACAAAAGAAGAGTCAAGATTAGAACCCAAACTCCAGACTCCTAGTTCAGTGCTCCTGTGATCTAGTGGCTCGCAAGGTAGTCCTTGTGGAACCTTCTACCACCTTCCAGTGGGCTGGCTTCTCTGTGAATTGATGTTCTTTCCCTCATCGAAATCCCCTGTATATGCCTTCAGGGCACTCTTCTCTCAGTACTGTCTGGACAGTACTGGGTCAGTTATTAGGGTATAAATTTAGGAAGCCTATTAAAGCCTGTATGTGAGACACTAAGCTAGATGCTGCCGAAGAGTATTGACCATAATCCCTGCTCTCAGACACCTTATAAACTAGTTGGCCAGACACCATGGAAGGGCCAGGAGAACGAGGTAGGGTGGGAAAGGGCAGTATTGGAGGCCTTATCACAAGTGGGGGTCGGGAGGCTGTGTGAGCAGATTGGACCTATGTTTAGCTTTCTAAGTATTTCAACATAGCCTATGGAATTACTGCTTTAATAGCTTGTATGCATTTACTTAATATGAACTCTCATGATTTTTCACTCTACGTATTTTGAAAAGAATCATCAGAAAGGCTCTTATTAGCATATGCAAACAATTATATATAGGATGGACAAACGATAGGCTCCTACTGTATAGCAGAAGGAGCTATATTCGATATCCTGTGATGAACAGTAATAGAAAAGAGTATGAAAAAGAATGTACATATATATGTATAGCTGAATCACTTTGCTGTATAGTGGAAATTAGCACAACATTGTGAATCAACTATACTGCAATAAAATTTTTTTAAAAGGCTCTTATACTCCCTAGTACAAAGACTGTTTAAACTTCATGACTTAAATATAATAGTAATAATAATAACAATCATTGGTTGAACACTGACAATGTGTCAGACCCATTGATAAGAACTGTGAGTTAACAGATGATTCATTATATTCCAAAAGTTCAGAGACAGCCCAGTCTTTCAGGAGTTTTCGAGTTCCACGCAGGGAGGTCTCTCATTTAGCCTTGCTGAACTTCCAGCTGAGGAGGGGGCTTGCCTCGGGAGTCCCAAGTGAGTGTTACAAAGCACGATTCATAAGCTTGTCCTACAACTTCCTGAGGAAAGAGCCTTCCAAAACTCCCACACCAAATAAAATAGTTAAGGGGAAAATGAGAAAAAGGGGTTTTTATTTTGTTTTTTTTTTAAATCAATTATACTTTTAAATTATTTTCTTCACAAGGATTTATTAGAACAAGAAGAAAACCCCCTAAAGTTCTGAAGAAATATTAACATAACATGCCTGTAACTCATGCTGTGTTTAATGAGAGGTGCTGTTTTTCCTGCCATAGGGGCTGTAGCCCAATGACTGATGGCTCTGAAAAGGGTCACATACATATTCATCAAATTCGACATGCACATGTAAACTGGTTTTAATAGGCCATGACAGCAGAAGTTGTGTCGGGCAAATAGCTGCACATGTGCTTCTTCCCACAACTGGCATATTTAGCCGTTAATGCTCTGGTATCCATGGATGAAATATTAGCTTGTTAACTTAAGACCATCACTTGCTGTTGATTCTCAGTGGCAACCAAGGGAAGGAATCCTCTCAGCTACTTTATTAGGGGTGAAGCTTGAACTTCAACATGCTCATTTTACCTTAATGGTGCCATTAATACCATTCTGTTCCCTGATCCCAGAGTCCATAAAATGCATGCAAAATATCCTGACCGAAATCGATAATACACTCAGCCTAAAATGAAGATGGGTCCTACTCTGTCACTATCACAGATGGTGTGGGGTTTAAAACTTTTTCTTAATCTGTTTTAATGCAAGATTCATTTTATTCAAGTACCAACCAGTTTGAAGGTTGTTGAGGCATGTATGGTTGGTTAAGCAGATATTAGCGGCAAATACATACAAACAGTTCTAAGACTCTCTCCTTGGTTATCTGATGAATACGTTCTCAAGCTCACAGTGAATTAAATGATCACAAATCAACTGAAACCACAATTGAAAAAAGGCCATCCAGTAATAAAGTAAGATGTTTATGCCTTGTAGAGGCTACCACATAAGATTAGGACTCCAAAGCTCATTATTTTAAGACACTCAGGCCCTGAGTTGTGGTTGATAAATTGTCTTATTGTAACCATCTGGAGGCCTCTGGCTACCTCAGCCATCAACCTCTGGATACCTATATTTTGTTAAACACAAGTATCTTTAATGACCTATGGACATTTGGCCTTGTCTGTCAGTCAAGTTTCTTCTTGGATTGAATTGGTATTTTGTTCTATTTTTGTAAGACAAACAAACAGCTGTGCGTTTGAATCACCTAAAGATTTGTTCTAACCAAAGTGATTTGGGACATGTTGTCTTTATTTTTTACGTCTTTATGGGAGTATAATTGCTTTACAATGGTGTGTTAGTTTCTGCTTTATAACAAAGTGAATCAGTTATACATATACATATGTTCCCATATCTCTTCCCTCTGTGTCTCCCTCCCTCCCACCCTCCCTATCCTACCCCTCCAGGTGGTCACAAAGCACCGAGTTGATCTCCCTGTACTATGAGCTGCTTCCCACTAGCTATCCACCTTACGTTTGGTAGTGTATATAGGGACATGTTGTCTTTAAATGGCATGTTGAGGAGGAGTTTTCTAGCAAATGTAATCTATCATTCATAATAGATCACATTTTATTATTGCTCTCTTCCCCCTCATCCCTCTTTTCCTGCCTCTTCTCCAAATCAATGATTGATCTTTGGGAAATAATTTTCTGCCCTTTATTACCAAAAAGAGTCCCCAGATCTTTATAAACTTAAAATAGGATCAACTTTACCAAAAAAAGTCACCATAATAGTAAAATACTTTATCCTTTAATAAAGTTACACTATATGGTAAGAAAATATCCAAGAGCAATTAGTTGAACAAATTCACTGGCTATTTGGTTCTTCCTCATGAATATATTTTCCTGTGCAGAAAGAAGTATTATGCACGATGCCTTTCTCTTAACCTCATAGTAATCAGTTATAAATAAAGAGTATGCTGGATTCAAACCTGAGTTTTGTACAGCCAACAATTTTCTCAAAAAAAAAAAAAAAAAAACCATCAGGTATTGTACTTTCCAAGGTAGACATGTCAAATCTATCCTTAGCTTTTTAAAAGAATGTATTTGTCTTCATTCTCAGACTTGGTGTCTTGGGATGAGATCATTTAAGGGAAAATATGATTAACATGGGCCAGCTCTTCATTGTAATATATTAGTGGGCTCAAAACAATTTATCCAAACGCTGCGTTTCAATACAATGATTTTAATGCCCTGTATCCCATATACTTGGGAGTTCCATGACTATGTTCTCAGACTATGTTCTGAGATAGTCTCAATTGAAAAGATTATCACCATACGTATAGGTGATGTGATGTGTGTTCATCATTTTTCCAGTTCTGGCTTAAGCCCACTAGACCACTGTTGCCAAAGAACACAAGGCACAATCTGCTTGATTCTGCTTCCTTGGAAAAAAACAAAAAAAGGACCCTCCATTTCAAACTATTGTAATTACATTTCAGTGCAATTAAGAAACGCACCCCTAGAAAGCAATGTTGCTTCCGATGACCAGGGAGCTGAGGGAGGAAATGGACAGCCAGCTCTCCTTTGGCATCGCTGCCCATCACTACGAGTCTGGGATGACTGGTGTACTTGACTGATTCAAAAAAATGCCATCTGGTATAGATTTCCTTTCAACTCATTGGGAGGAATTCAGGCTCACGGGCAATAATTGAAAGCTGTTGTCTTTCGGGTGCTATTTTATTTAGCTCTTTTTTTCTAGTTGGCTTCTGGAAGCCAGGCTGTCTGAACTAACACACATCTACTTATTCTACCTGTATTCACACTCCCGACAAATGCCCCTTCAGCTAAGACTGCACGCCCATAAATAATGTGCGGTTTGCATTTATTCTGCTCTGAAGTGCTGTAAACATCAAGGCCTACTTATCAGAGGAGTATGGCTGGTAACAGAGGGTCATTGAGAACTAGAGGCAAATGAACTGAGGTAAGCAGAACGAATGGCGTGGCTGGTCCTAACTGAACTCTGCGTCTGAACTGAGGCCATTCAAATGAGATCACATATGACTTTAATCCACTCTCTGCCCAGCTTTCTCGGGGAATAAATCTGTCTACAGTTTTTATTTACATATTATCATTTTACCGTATGTCACTGTCATCATAGTTTCAGACTTGAGTAAATCCACATTTAAACAGCGATTTGTCTCCTTTTGATAGTAAATATTCTCCTAAGTGGTGGTTAGGATTAAAGGGAATTTGTCGAAAATAGGTAAAGGGGGCTATTTAGGATTAAATGAAATTATACACTCAGCCTAGACAGCCTTCCCTGGGAAGCTCAGTCCGGCAGGTGCCAGGCTGTCCCACAAGTTCCCCTTTGAAAGTACAGTGATAATTCCCTGAAAGGAGCAAAAGAAAGGGAGGGGTGGAGAAACACATACAAATGTTCTCAGCTCTCCAGACTCCCCGGGAGGGGGGCAAATCCTGCCCGAAACAGCCCTCAAGACGCCACCACTTAAAGGTTAGCCAAGAGCTCTTTTGAGGTGACATTTAAACCTTTAATAGCTCCCAGCCAGTTTGGGCAGGAATAATTTCCCCTCACTGGAGGCCCGGAGCCGGGCACTGCTCAGTTACCTGTCTACAGAGGATGCGAGAGTGTGGATGAAACCCAAGCAGGGTGATTTGGGAGCAGGGCATGGAGCCCGCCGGTGTCTGCCGGCCTTGCCCTCCCGCCCTAATTGCACCGAAGGCCCAAAAAGCTTCAGCTTGCACGTTAGGCCCTTGCTGCGATTAGTAATTATAATATCAGTTTCCCCCAAACAGGGCTGACAGAATGGCTGGGGGAGCAGAGGTGACTCAAAGTTTAGTAAGTCTTGGGGAAAGTGTACTGGTTCCTGCTGTTCTCTGGCTCACAAATTTGGCCTTTCTAGTCCCCAGCACTGGCCACAAACAGTAGGAATCCTTTTCAATCACTATTAGCAACACTTCATTTCTGTCATATTTGACCCCTGGCAAACTGCAACTCAGCGAAGAACATTCTTTCCAGAAAGGAACCAGACATCATTCAGCTAGAGACGACTTACTGTGGGACATGGAGCTGATTTGCTTTTGCTGTCCCCCTGGAGCTCCTCAGTCCGTCAAAATGAATTGTCCTTTTGCACAGCAGTGCTAGTGGGAGGGTCTTTCCTGAGAGACAGAGAAAGGGGCGGAGGTCGGCTCTGGACTCTACTGACTTGTCATCCTGCCTCTGCCTCACTGTTCTGAGCCAGGATCTTTGGTGTAGCCTATCTGTCCAAGTATCATATTTTGTAGCTTTTCTTTTTTTTTTTATTGAAGTATCGTTGATTTACAATGTTGTGTTAGTTTCAGCTGTACAGCAAAGTGATTCTGTTATACATATATATATATTCTTTTTCAGATTCTCTTCCCTTATAGGTTATTACAAGTTATTGAGTATAGTTCCCTGTGCTATACAGTAGGTCCTTGTTGGTTATCTGTTTTATATATAGTAGTGTATATATGTTAATCCCAAACTCCTAATTTATCTCTCCCCCTCACCTTTCCCCTTTGGTAACCATAAGTTCGTTTTCTATGTCTGTGGGTCTATTTCTGTTTTGTGTATAAGTTCATATGTATCATTTATTTTAGATTCCATATATAAGTGATATCACTTACTACAGTGATATTTATCTTTCTCTGTCTGGTTTACTTGACTTAATATGATAATCTCTAGGTCCATCCATGTTGCTGCAAATAGCATTATTTGCAGCACTATTCACAATAGCCAAGACGTGGAAGCAACCTAAATGTCCATCGACAGAGGAATGGATAAAGAAGATGAGGTGGGCTTCCCTGGTGGTGCAGTGGTAGAGAGTCCGCCTGCCGATGCAGGGGACACGGGTTCGTGCCCCAGTCCAGGAGGATCCCACATGCTGTGGAGCGGCTGTGCCCGTGAGCCATGGCCGCTGGGCCTCCGTACCCGGAGCCTGTGCTCCGCAACGGGAGAAGCCACAACAGTGAGAGGCCCACGTACCGAAAAAAAAAGAAGAAGAAGATGGGGTATAGATATACAATGGAATATTACTCAGGTTTTCTTGAAAACAAGACCTAAGTTACTTAGTGGAGAACAGCCACCTCCTCCTCCATGTCAGGGCCATAGTGTGGCTCCCTCCAGCCTTACTCAGACTGAAATTGCCTAAACACAAAGGAAAAAAATAAAAAACAAACTAAGTGAAACATTACAAGATTGAAAATCGCTTCCATCAGCTAAAGGCACAAGCACCCCTCCGGCCCTCTAGTTATTCAAGGAGAAAGCATTTTGGACTTTTAGTCTGTTGTTTCTTCCCCATCCAATTGTCTATCATGGAAATTCCCAAGCAGGACTGTGACTCAATCATTTCCTCCACCATCTGGGTATCTTTCACTGTTATTAATATTAATCTTATTTGAGGGGAGGAGACCTTATTGTTTAATGGAACAGAGTTATTGTTGGGGATGATGAAAACATTCGGGGTCTTGATGGTGTTGCTAGTTCTACATCACTGTGAATGTATTGAATGCCACTGAATTGCACACTTATGCATGGTTAAAATAATAAACAGTATGTTTTGTATATTTACTACAATAAAAATATGAATCTAATATTAATAATTAATATTAAGTCAAATTACATATGGCTGAGCTGTGCTTCCTGTCTTAGCTTCTCCTCCTAAGATGTAGTGTTTGCATGGACTGACCGTGGTAAGGAATGGTAAGCCTACTACACAGCACAAATCTTGCCCTGCTTCAAATGAAACTGGAAGCAGAGATGAAAAAGCCAGAGTCAGAGCACACAGAACTGGGCAGAACCTTGGATGGCCTACTAAACACATGACTTCATGGGTATGGAATACTCAGATGGTTTACAGGACTGCAAATTAGGAATAAGATGGGCCTAGGTAAAATGATGGGAAGTGTCTTCTCACAATGACCCACAGACATTTAAAGAGGCAGGAGATATGGATTTCCAGAAAAAAGTCACACATACTGGGGGGAAAACAGAGGTCATTCTCCAGAGGTTTTGATCCATTAGTTTGCATTTCACAGAAGGCATCCAGATTCGACAACAGCAGTGCATGATGGGACCAATTAATTTACACTGCTTCACGTTGGAAAGGCAGCAAGTCCTGGTATGTCCACTGCTAATCTTAACCAAAGTAATTGTGAGACGTTAAAATAATTTATAAATTTATGAAATCAATGAGTGATTTGCACCCAAACTCACTGAACAAACATTTGTGAATTGCCTTCATCAATCTTTTTGGCTCTGTGTTTTGGGCACCAAGGACAGTATAAAATTTGATATCCAAACCATAATTTTTTCCCACATGAGAATTTAAGCATTGGGGTTATTCGGGCCCTTAAACTCTCATTGATTCTGGAGTCAGTCATTAATGTCTTGGTTTCATGGTCAAGCACTAGCTTAGACCTTCTAGGAGACTCGTTAGTTGGTTGAGACTCATTCCCTAGAGCTATAAGCAGGATTCAAAAAATATGCCCCCAGGACTTCCCTGGTGGTACAGTGGTTAAGAATCCACCTGCCAATGCAAGGGACATGGGTTCAATCCCTGGTCCAGGAAAATCCCACATACCGCAGAGCAACTAAGCCAGTGTGCCACAACTACAGAGCCTGCGCTCTAGAGCCGGTGAGCCAAAACTACTGAGCCCGCATGACACAACTACTGAAGCCCGCACTCCTAGAGCCCGTACTCCACAGCAAGAGAAGCCACCGCAATGAGAAGCCCATGCAACACAATGAAGAGTAGCCCCCGCCCACCGCAACTAGACAAAGCCTGCACGCAGCAATGAAGACCCAATGCAGCCGAAAAATAAATAAATAAATTTATTAAAAAAAAATATAGCCCCATCTGAGCAAAACCTTCCATGACCACTTCAGCCCAGCCTTCATTTTTTTCTCTCTTCCAAGGGTGTTCCAATTCATTGGCAATTAATATGCTGAATCTAAGGGGCTTTCTGAGGTAGGCCATAGAATGTATTGGAGAGAGACACTTTGGATTTCCTAAGGCAGGAGTGAGCTTAAGGACCATGCTTAGAAGTTATACCCCTCAAGCTCCATTGTTCCGAAAGTTCAATAAATTGCCTCTTCCTACCTGAGATAGAGGAATGAATTAAATGTTTGGTGAAATACAACTTTCAAAGGGCACTATGTATAAAGGACAACATTAAGGGGAAACATGGGGGAAGTGATAAATTAGCAGATTGGGATTAACATATACACACTACTATGTATAAAATAGATAACTAATCCAAGGGCATACTGTATGGCACAGGGACCTCTACCCAATATTCTGTAATAACCTATATGGGAAAAGAATCTGAAAAAGAATGAATATATATATGTACAAATGATTCCGTTTTTATACACCTGCAACTAACACGACATTGTAAGTCCACTATACTCCAATAAAGATTTTTTTAAAAAAAACAGAACAACATTAATAGCAGATAGACTTTATTCAAGAAGAACAATCTCTCCTCTATATCAGCTAAGTTAAATCACTCATTTCCCATCACCCAACGCTACTGAAAATGAAGCTAGACTAGGACTCTCCCTGCCTCAGTCTTCACTGAGACACATATTAGATGAGCTCAATACATAATATTAGATAGAAAAGTGGGAGACAGACCCTATGCCCTGTGCAGGAACTGTTCCAGGACTCTGACCCCTTGGTCAGATCCAAGAGATAAAAGGGATTCTATGAAAGAGAATGTGGGGGAAAAAGCTGGGGAGAATTCTTTTTTTTGAGGTAGAGTTTCCTGTTGTCATTTCTTCTTCCTTCTCCATGCAGGGGGGAATGGGGTGCTCCTCACACAAACCAAATGTGGGGAGGGGAGATTAGGAAACTCCTTAAAGCTTGGCCTGTGTCCCCTGACCAGTGCCTGATTCTTGTGGCAATGAACTGACTCCAGCCCCAGGAATCTGGAGGACCAGGGAAGGCTGGCTGCCTGCTTTGGTGGTGAAAGAGAAGAGAGTGGCCAGCACTCCCTGAGTTGGCAGGACAAGACGTGAGAGTGTTTCCCATGGATCACATAAGGCAGGGGTCCCCAACCCCTGGGCCACAGACCGGTGCCAGTTCGTGGCCTGTTAGGAACCGGGCCGCACAGCAGGAGGCGAGTGGCAGGCGAGGGAGCGAAGCTCCATCTGTATTTACAGCCGCTCCCCATCACTCGCATTACCGCCTGAGCTCCGCCTCCTGTCAGATCAGAGGAGGCTTTGGATTCTCATAGGAACGTGAACCTTACTCTGAACTGCACAAGCAAGGAATCTAGGTTGCGCTCTCCTTATGAGAATCTAATGCCTGATGGTCTGAGGTGCAGCTGAGGCAGTGATGCTAGCGCTGGGGAGTGGCTGCAAATACAGATTATCATTAGCAGAGAGGTTTGACTGCACAGAGACCATAATAAATCAATTGCTGGCAGACTCATATCAAAACCCTATCAGTGAGTGGCAAGTGACAACTAAGCTGCATCTTACGGAGTAGACTCGACATAAGCAACACACTTCAGGTGTCACTGTCTCCCGTCACCCCCAGATGGGACCATCTAGTTGCAGGAAAACAAGCTCAGGGCTCCCACTGATTCTGCATGGTGAGTTGTATAATTATTTCATTATATATTACAATGTAATAATAATAGAAATAAAGTGCACTATAAATGTAATGTGCTTGAATCATCATGAAACCATCCCCCTCACCATGGTCCATGGAAAAACTGTCTTCCACAAAACTGGTCCCTGGTGACAAAAAGACTACAGACTGCTGACATAAGGGATATGGAGGTGGAGGTGGGGAGAGGACCAGCATCATGACAAGAAATTCCCCCAAAGGGAAAGAAGCAGTTTAACCATTTTCCAGGTCCAGAGGGCATGATACTCCTCAGCTAAATGACATCTGTCCTTTTCCCTTACCTCTCCTCATTCTCTGTCACCCCCCACCTTCAGCTCTTGGAGATGGAGAAAAAACTATAGCTGGAGAGTACAGGGAAGGATGTAGGCTGTGGCAAAGCAGAAGGCAGAGGGACAAACTGTCCCCATGTCCCCTTTCCCACTGCAGACTTTCAGCCTTAAGCAGGTACCAGGTAGAGTTGAGAAGCAATTTAAAGCTGAATCAAGCTCTGGAGTTTGGACGGAATGGTGTCCTGGAATTACCTTATGACTTGACTCTGTGACTTAATGACTTGAAGTGACTCAAGAAGTCTTTGTTATCAGAGAGTGACCAGAATCGTTAAAGGCCAAAATTTTTATCCAGGGCAGATTAAGTGAAATAAAATTGAATGGAAACTGCCATTTCACTTCAACAGGCCAGTTATTCTACCAACAGCAGTGCCATTAACAAAGATGTACTTCCTGGGCTTCCCTGGTGGCACAGTGGTTGAGAGTCCGCCTGCCAATGCAGGGGACGCGGGTTCGTGCCCCGGTCCGGGAAGATCCCACTTGCCGCGGAGCGGCTGGGCCCGTGAGCCATGGCTGCTGAGCCTACGCGTCCGGAGCCTGTGCTCTGCAACAGGAGAGGCCACAACAGTGAGAGGCCCGCGTACCGCAAAAAACAAAACAAAACAAAACAAAAAAACAAAGATGTACTTCCCAATAAGGATGTTAGGGTCTAAGAAGCTAAGTTAGGGTACGAAAGAGGAGGGGAAAGAAGACATAAGAAGAAGAACCAAAGCACTGACCAAGCCACAAATGGCTCTGAGAAAATGTGCAAGTCCTTCAGGGAGCAAACTTGGTTTCAAAAGGATTCCTATACTAAGAAACGTACGCAAAGTTATAAATGCCTAATTATTAGTAAATTTATGGATAAGTCTACCTTAAGTATTTGAGTCATTTTCGAATAATTTTCATTTTTCTGAAGTGGCAATGATATAATTCCATTCAAGCGTTGCCAAAATAGAAATAAACTGAATGACGGCAGTTTAGTGATTCTACCAGTACCAGTTAGGGATGACCCAGTAGTCAATCTGCCTGATTCAGGTAATAATGAGCACATAGCGGTGATATCTTACATATGTACCTAGTCACCCTAACTCCATCATATGCTTTGTAAGATGAAGAATCAGGCTTTACCCTTTGATAATTAATAAATATTTGTGAAATTAAGAAATGAATATAATAGGCAGTCAATTATGCATACCATTTTGATTCCCATTCTCCAACAAGCAGAATCTTACTTTTACCCAAATTACCCAAATAATTGTCTCATTTTATTACCTAGTTAGTAGAACACTAGCTATATAAATGTTTTCTGAAATCGATTTATTTGCCAATTGTCAATTTTGTTATATTACTCCCCATCTTTATTAGTAAATCCTACTGAAATAAACTTAAGCCACAGAGCCATATGAAATAAAAATAAACCTGCTAGGCATATCTTAGCTAATTATTACACAGAAAGGAAAAATGTGACTTGGCTGTAAAAATTATGGCTAAACACTTTTAATTTTGTTAATTTCTGTTCACCTAACACTGGAATGATAGGAAACACAGAGAAACAATTCACAAGTGACAAAGTCATCTTCCTAGCTCTGGAAACAAGAAGTCAGTTTTCCCATTCTCTGGACTAACCAGCCTCCCAGTGGGCAGGGGAACCAAGCAACCAGCTGCCGCCCACCCAAGATAATTGTTATTAGGAGATCTAATGGGTAATTTTGTGTTCGCAGAGGAGGACTGGTGTTTATACTATCTTTTGCTTTCTCTGGTGGGATCTCCCTTGTATAGATAAACCAGAATCTCCTTTTTCAGAATAGACCTTTCCAGAAACAAAAATATTAAAGTGAAGAATGAAAACCTGCCAAGTATAATTCCTGAAAAATCACTTTAGCCTCAGAGAATTGTTTTTCTCTCTTGATCTTTCTCGGTTGTACCATTATGGTTTTGTCAAAAACAACATTGGCCCAAAACTGTAAGAATCCTTTTGGGTCACCATTAACAACACTTTCTTCCCACCAAGCTTGACCACAGCAGACTGCAGCCCCACTTTCAACATTCCTTTGAGAAAGTAACCCAGCATTCAACTACCTCAGATTTATGGTGAGAAAAATGACATCTTTAAAGACCTTTGAAAATGTTAAAAATGAACGTGGCTTTGCTATTATTTCCCACAGCAGGAATTTAAATTTATAAACACTACTCCTAATCAATTTGGGAACTGCCCACAGAGCTAGAGAAAAAAAAGTTCACATGAACATTCTTTAGATATTATTACATGTTACAACCAACTTTCCACATTGAAGCCTTGCCACTGTAAACGTGTATCTTTCCACACGTTTTTGTTTTAAATTTCCAAAAGATCTTCTTGCCACCCTATGGCTAAGAGCTAACACATTTTCGTCCAGCATAGAGGGCTGTTTATCTTTCTCAGAGCAACTTCTGTTGCAACGTTGTGTGAGTGTAGATGGTTTTCAGATTGGTTATTGAAAGCCAAGAAATATGTTTTAAAGCAATTTGTTTCTTAGAACATTTTGTCCACCTCATCACAGCGACGGCTATTAATGCTCTATTTGCCATACTTAGCAAGATAATTTATATTCTATTAGTACCTTTATCCGTTTCAGCCCTCTATTACCAATGTAGGTCAAACATTTGGCACTTAAAACGTTTAGCACTTAAAATTCCAGATAGAATAGTGATAACATGTCTTAAACACAGACATTCTTTCAAAAAGAACTACAAGAAAAAAGAAAACTTTAAAGTTTCAGCAACACGTCGTAGACATGAAATTGATCCCCAACCCAAACAACTCTATGCTCCATTATCATAGAGTAAATTTCAGAGCTATTTAGGTAGAGCATAAAGTTCAGGGAGTCATGTGACCAAAAACTCCAAGAGCAAGTAAATGCATCAGGGGTCGAAGGGCACAGAGCTGAGAGAAACATCTGGATTCCATCTTTTGAACTTTTAATGGAAACACCGATCACTGGGCGCACATCTGGGGGTTTTGACAAGAAGAAAGGGTGTTGTTGTTTTTTTTTTAAATGGGGAGTTTGCTCTAGTTTACTATAGAAGTTTACTTCACTCATGTTGGATATGAATCTCTTCACATAGTGTTAGTTTAATATTTGAGACATCTTAGAATATTACTGAAATTATGTTGCTTGATTATTTCTTTAATAAAGTAGGTTTTTGCTGTTTGAGTTTCTTTCAAGTTTGGCTTACAAAGCAGTATCCCAGGAAAAAGTTAGGAGAGCCGTTTAGCTATGCAAACTGCACTTTCCCTAGGGAAACTGTTCTTCTTACTTAGTGGGAGAACCATTTTTAAAATCACCAAACAGTAACCAAGGAAGAGCCCTGTAGCACTTGGCCGTGCTGGTTCACTGCCTCCACCCCAGATTAACTCTCTGACATATCTGTGTAAGAAACATGTTGCTGCAAAGTATTGAAGAGCCTTTACCACACTGTTAATGGCTGAAAAATGTGTCCAAAGCACAAATAAAAATAATGCAAATCTTTTTGCTGGAGACTTGCATGGTTTAGCTTCACATCTACTACTAACTGAGGACACTATAAGCACACTATAAGTTCTTTGGAGCCTAGTTTTCTTTTTTGTAAAATGACAATCCTAGACTATTTGTTTTAGCCTGTTTTAGCCAAACCAGGCTATATATAAACACATGTTTTATATGTGTTGATCATCATCCTGGTTCTTGCAATAAAAATACATTTTAAAAATCTTGATTGTTCAAAAGGTACTTTTCAATTTCTACAGCACACTCACATGTCTTATTTCTCTTGATCTTGTGAGGTAGGAGTGGCAATCATCCTCCCTATTTTGCAATGAGTCCACCAAGGCTCAGAAAGGTCTGGTGTCCCTTAGTGGCCACAGAAAGGCAACGCATTTCCTCCCAGGACAGAAATGTTTCCTGGACATTGGGAGACTCTCATTCCCTGTGATTAATTCCATGAAAAAGAGGTTCCTCAATCAGCGAAATCCATGCCACAGAAAAGCTGATCAATGGTATGGATGGTAAATAGGGATGCACCCCCAAAATTCAGAGCAAAAGGGGCAGTTGCTATTCCTTAGGAAGGAACTAGGCAAATACATGAGAGCAGTAATCAAGCTGTAACAGGACACTTTTGTACGCTGGAAAAGGGCCACTGTTCAGATTAAAAAGGCTCACTATATACCAGTCAAAAACAATGAAGAAATGAACATCTAGAGATAGCTTCAAGATGGCGGAGGAGTAAGACTTGGAGATCACCTTCCTCCCCACCAATACATCAAAAATACATCTACACGTGGAACAACTCCTACAGAACACCTACTGAACGCTGGCAGAAGACCTCAGACCTCCCAAAAGGCAAGAAACCCCCCATGTACCTGGGTACAGCAAAAGAATAAACAGAGACAAAGGAATAGGGACAGACCTGCTCCTCTGGGAGGGAGCTGTGAAGGAGGAAAGGTTTCCACACACTGGGAAGCCCCTTCGCAGGCGGAGACTGCGGGTGGCGGAGGGGGGAGCTTCAGAGCCGAGGAGGAGAGCACAGCAACAGGGGTGCGGAGGGCAAAGTGGAGAGATTCCCGCACAGAGGATCAGTGCTGACCAGTACTCACCAGCCGGAGAGGCTTGTCTGCTCACCCGCCGGGGCGGACGGGGCCTGGAGTTGAGGCTCGGGCTTCGGTCGGAGCGCTGGGAGAGGACTGGGGTTGGCTGCGTGAAGACAGCTTGAAGGAGGCTGGTGTGCCACAGCTAGCCGGGAGGGAGTCCGGGAAAAGGTCTGGAACTGCCTAAGAGGCAAGAGATCATTGTTTCAAGGTGCGTGAGGATTCAGAGAACCGCGTAAACAAGCTCCAGAGACAGGCATGAGCCGAGGCTATAAGCGTGGACACCAGAGACGGGCATGAGATGCTAAGGCTGCTACTGTAGCCACCAAGAATCCTGTATGCAAGTACAGGTCACTGTCCACACCTCCCCTCCTGGGAGCCTGTGCGGCCCGCCACTGCCAGGGTCCCGTGATCCAGGGACAACTTCCCCGGGAGAACACACGGCGCGCCTCAGACTGGTGCAACGTCCCGCCGGCCTCTGCCGCCACAGGCTCGCTCCACACTCTGTACCCCTCCCTCTCCCCGGCCAGGAGAGCTAGGCTCAGATGGTGGCATCAGAGTGGGAAATTGGGAATTCAGAGCTCAGCACGAAGACATGGGCGCTGCCTGTTTGTAAATGCCACCCTGGGCATCGAGTGGTAGGCCCAGACCCCAACAACACTGGGCTTCTCTTTTACTAGAATATACATGCTCTGACATGCCATTTTCACCCCTCTACTTATGGTGCGCTTCTGCATCTCCTTTCGTCCTACTCAGCTCAAGTGTACCTCTTTTGAGATGTCTTCCCCATATCCCTAGGCAATCAGTCCCTCTCTACTCTTAGCAGCTATAGCATTTGGTAAGCATCACTAGCTTAGTGTCCCTCATCACTCTGTGACAATTTGGGGATCTGATCTCCCTGCTGGAGCAAGAACAGCTATTAAAGTAATTCGTGTAGGGCTTCCCTGGAGGCGCAGTGGTTGAGAGTCCGCCTGCCGATGCAGGGGACACGGGTTCGTGCCCCGGTCCAGGAGGATCCCACATGCCGCGGAGCGGCTGGACCCGTGAGCCATGGCCGCTGGGCCTGCGCGTCCGGAGCCTGTGCTCCGCACAAAAAATTAATTTGTGTATTCCTAATCCCCAGTAAGGGCCGCTGATTCCCCAGGGCAGAATTTAACAAGTTTCTTGGATAAAAGGAGTGTTTATATTTGTGAAGAGGAACAACTTTCTGTATGGATGTTCCCAATTACAGATCATGGGACGCAGTGGGACATGACTGTAATAAGAAGCTATCCAGGAGAAAGAGAAGACAAAACGCTCTATGGTGAGAATTGGGCTGCTACTATTGTTTAGGATTCTACACACTTTTTTGAAACTCAGAATTCCTCCAAGAACATTTCATCTTTGGGGTACCTTGGCAGAGTGTGCCATTAGAGTTTATAGTCACCTTAGTCCTTAGAAATGTTTAGCTGTGCAAAAGGAAGGAAAAGGAGGACACTCTAAATATGGGATAGTCATCTTCCGATATTTAAAGGACAGAGACGTGAGGAGGAGACCAGACTTGTTCTAGACAGTCCCAGGAATGGAATAAGGCTAACTGGTGGAAATTCTGGAAGATTTCAGATATATTCTAAAAAGCAATTCAGCAAACATTTATTGGCATGTACTATGAGTAAGCTTTAATAAAGGGAAGAAATTATAAGAGTGAAGACTTAAAATGAAATGACAAAAGAAAAGGAAAAGGAAATGAGTTGCCTGACCCACGAGAGTTCAAAGGAGATCATACTCATTCATCCATTCATTCAAGATTTCCTGAGGACCTGCTAGCTGTCATGTGTTGTTCTAAGAGTGTGGGTCACCCCATCCCAGCACCTTACACTGCCAAGTACATTGACATTGATGGGGTGATTGATCTAAATGTCTCATCCTGAGATGTTGTTCCTAAACCAACATCCTTTTGCAACTTATGATGAAATTAAATGATCAAGCGACTTTTTCAGACATCACAGTTTGTGGAAGAATTGAAAATACTATCTGTGCCTCCGAGTGGTTGCAGTGTGTGTGTGTGTGTGTGTGTGTGATCTAACTGACTCTTGGTGAACACAAGCTTTTGCGATTATATAGAGCAGAGTTACCTATGGTGGCAGCAGAAGCTGTAGACAAAAACACGGGGAGGGAAAGCAGTGAAGAAATCAAGTAAAATCAGACGCAGAGTTGCAGTGACTCTCTTCTAAACATCCCATAAATGTGCATTTAGCTCACATTTATTTTTACATACTTCACCAGAAAATAGCAACTGCGGCGTCTTATTCCTGATGGTAGCTTCAGGCAAAGAGGCGGCATAAAGTGAGAAAGATGCACAATGAACAAACAAGCAACAAGCCCCTTCCACACAGTGCAGATTTCAAAACTTTCACGCCAGTTCTCAGCCTCAACAGCTGAAAGGACTTGCAGCATACTTCGGGTGAATGTTAATGCTTCTTCCTGAATATCAAGTGTGTATGAGGATAAATTTAGGGTCACTTAACCAAGAAAATAGTTTTGTTCCCAAACTAAAAAATGTATTTTTACACTTTATTCATTACAAAGTCTCCTATGATAAAAAGCCTCGATTTCCTCCCCCATTGATTTCGCTTAATCAATTACTGACTATTTGTTTTTTAGTTATAGGGAATATTTTATCTCCACTTAACTAATAACAAAACTGAACATATATCATGAGAAGGTAGATACGATTTGCCTGATTCAGGCCATCTTCACAAGTTTTCATTGTAGATTATTCCTTTCGACAGGCAAGATTTGTAAATGCTGTTTGATTGCTTCCCTTGATAGCGCAAAAGCTTGTCAATCTCAAAATGTAAAAGACTAATCGCATGGTGCATCCTTCTGTCCAAAAGATCTCAGAAGATCCCAGTTCAGTGAATGAACCACCAGCCTCCATCTCTAGAAAACCAGGGGCATCCTGCCTATCTCCACCAGCTCAACTCCTTTACCCAGCCCACCACCGATACTATGATTTCACCTCCTAACAACCTCTTGCATGTATTCGCTTAACTCCTTTTCCATCATGATGACTGCTATAGCTCCTACTTGATGTCTCATATCCATTCTTATTTACATCCACTCTACCCTCCTTACTGAAATCAAACAATATTTTAAAAATGAAAATCGGATTGTATTGCTCCTCTATGTAAGTATTAAATGGTTTCGTTTTGGTTTTAGTAGTAAATAAGCACTCGAAAAGAATTCATCCAAAATGATGATCACAACTTTATCATCATTCTGGTCTGGGTTCACCACTCCAACCTGTGCTGTATGGTCTTACCACTCTCCCTTTTTTTTCAGTTCCTTAGATGGGATGTTCCCTCCTGCCACAGGGCCTTTGCACAAGCCGACTACGCAGCTTGGAAAGCTAAATCCACCCTCAATTCTTTTTGCCTCCTATCCTTCCACTTTCTGATTAATTTTCCTTTATTTAGGGGAAGTCTTCTCTGACTTCCACAGATGGGATCAAATATTCCTATCATAGATTTTTTTTTTTTTTTTTTTTTTTTTTTTTTGCGGTATGCGGGCCTCTCACTGTTGTGGCCTCTCCCGTTGCGGAGCACAGGCTCCGGACGCGCAGGCTCAGCGGCCATGGCTCACGGGCCCAGCCGCTCCGCGGCATGTGGGATCCTCCCAAACTGGGGCACGAACCCGCATCCCCTGCCTTGGCAGGCGGACTCTCAACCACTGCGCCACCAGGGAAGCCCCTATCATAGATTTTGAATATTTGATATACCTCTCTTTCCTAGTCCTTACTACAATCACAATAATGTAATATTTGTTTTCTTATCTGAGTGATTTTAGCCTCCTTGACTTACTTCTCTGAGGAAAGCGCTCATATAAGTTTTTGGTTATCCTTTATATCACTAAGGTCTAATGCTATTTCTGGCATAAAAGAAATTTCAGTAAATATTGGGTAAAGGAATGAATAAATGAATGAATGAATGAGTAAACAGCACATTCAGTGTGTGAGCAGTAAATAGACACAGTGAGAAAGGTCATCCAAAACAATACTAACCATTTTTTTCATTACAATATCCGTGCAGATGGAAACAACCACATACATCACAGAAGCAGTGTGGCTATGAAGTCAGAACATGTGACTTCATGCTTATGTCTCCCCCTGGAAACTCAGTGATCTTATGAAAGACCCTTTAAAGCTCTTGGGTACCAGTTTCTTCATCAATAAAACTTGGGAAAAAGCCACTCACTGGAGTAATGTGAGAATTGAACCATATACATTTGAAAAGGCTAGGAGGACTATAAACCCCAGTATGGAGGCTTGTAGGAAATGGTAGAAAAGAAGGTGAGTACAGCCTTGACTGCATCAACTTGTTCTCCGGGGTTTTATGGAACATGATTACATGCATTCATCTATGGACTGTTCATGGCTGCTTCCATGCTGCAGCAGAGTAGCTGTCACAGAAAGAGACCACGTGGCCCATAAAACCTGACATATTTATTATCTGTCCCTTTACAGAAAAAGTTTGCCAACTCCTGCTCTAGAATATTGCTATTATCACTGTCTCCGTGACTGGTTTCAAATAAGCTTATGAGTGAGTCAGTTCGATCCCTTCCTCCACCCCATCCCCAATATCTAATCCCTCCTACCCGTTACCCGAGGCCTTTGTTTTGGCCCTCAGATTTTGTTTTCTAACCAGCACCTTTAACCCCATACAGTTCTTTACTTTCACAGGTCATGCCATGTAATGACACAGGGTATTGTGTTTTATTACAACTCATTCCAGAGGAAGGAAGAATAGAGACCTCCATCTTACCACCATGCTCTCTGTTAGGAAAATGTTGTCTAAGTGAAACATAAAAGTAAGGATGAGCCAAAAAAATCATTTTATTTATTAGAGTTACTTAGTTATATGTGCCTCACTTTGTAAAGCAGGGAAAATAAAAGCACATATATTATAGAAATGCCTAGTGGATAAGAGTGATGATTGCACGATATTGTGAATGTACTTAATGTCACTGAATTGTATACTTAAAGATGATTACTTTGCTAACTTTCATGTTGTGTATATTTTACTGCAATAGAAAAAATCTATGAAACTTTTGGCTTACTTGAATAATACTTTGGCTATAAAAATCCACCTAGACCCCAGAAGTCAGAATTAATCAGTTCTTCCTGTATACCCAGACACATGTTTGTTCTTCCATCAGAAATCTTATTTCACTCTCTCATACTGAAGTTATATCCATCTATGTTTTATGCTCCTCTAGGTTTTATGTTTCTTGAGGGCAGGCACTAGTCATTCATCTCTGTATCTCACACTGCTGAGCACACACCAACTGCTTTATAACTATTTGCTGCAGGCAGGCAGGGAGGAATGGAGGCATGCGGAAGGGCCTCCAGTGTCAACTCCAATGTCACTGGGGGCACAGCAGAAACAAGGAGGTTCCTTGATTACCATTAGGCAATACAAGTTACTCCAAATAACTGCTCTCCATTCAATTCTGCTTTCATCTGAAAGTGATATCTGTATCCTTCTCAACAAATAAATATACTCAAGCTCGTAGCTAATGGTCCATACTCATCATTATAGGAGTCCCCGCTCAAATGCCAGTAGGGACCTAGGAGGCAATATTACCAAGCAAAGCAGGCCAGAGAGTGACTATGGCAAACTGATGTCACAGACTGTCAAAAGTCTGTGGCTAGCTCTTCCCGCAAGTCACTTATTTCCATTCCAAGTGTAGGCCCCGTGTTGCCAGAGCTTCTGAATTTCTTTAAGCTGGACATTGGCTCAAATTTTTTAAAAACAATATTGCAGGCCAAGCAAAACATATCTTTGGGAAGTTTTTGACCTTATT
The DNA here is from genome assembly GCF_003676395.1 of Aethalodelphis obliquidens. Lineage (NCBI taxonomy): Eukaryota > Metazoa > Chordata > Mammalia > Artiodactyla > Delphinidae > Aethalodelphis > Aethalodelphis obliquidens. The sequence goes on along the minus strand of NW_020837984.1, from coordinate 11,976,938 downwards.
CTAACCCTTCACATACTATCACAAATACTTTCGAGAACGTCTATTGCAGAAATTCCTGAAAACTCATTCTTCTGAATGAGGAGAATACTGTAATGTGTACCTAATGCAAAGAGCTATTTTTAGGATTAAAGGAGATCACATGTAAAAGTGCCTAGTAAAGTCTATGTTTCTGTGTAGGTGCTCAATAAATATTATTTTCCCCTCTTCCTTTCCTCTTTCCTGCCTTTTTAATTGAAAGAAGGGGTTACTTTATTTACTGGAAAACATATAAAATGAAAAAGATGTATTCTTTTTAATAAAAGATGTCATTTTAGAAACATAAGCTCAAGAATGTATTGTGCAACACAGGGAATATAGCCAATATTTTAAAATAATAACTGTCAATGGAAAGTAACCTTTAAAAATTGTATAAAAGAATTTTTAGAAGATGTCATTTTGTTACATCAAACTCCATATCAGGGCTTCCCTGGTGGCACAGTGGTTGAGAGTCTGCCTGCCGATGCAGGGGACACGGGTTCGTGCCCCGGTCCGGGAAGATCCCACATGCCACGGAGTGGCTGGGCCCGCAGGCGTCCGGAGCACAGGCTCCGCAATGGGAGAGGCCACAACAGTGAGAGGCCCGCGTACCGCAAACAAAACAAAACAAAACAAAACAAACAAACAAAAAACTCCGTATCAGCCAAGTCAATGTATTCCACACATTGGAAACTTTTCCCAGGATAGATCTCTGTAGACTTCTTTAAACCCAGATGAAGCTGACTTGTAATTGATAGTTGGATTTTTATATAAAAATGATGTTCCAAACAGGCTTAAGACTGCTTGAATACAGATTTTTCTCTTTAATGATTTAAAACGTTCTCTCATATTTTATTTGTACCATAAAGATTTATAAATAGTTTTTTTGGACAAAATAAAGCTTTGATCCAGTTTTTATCTGATTTATTGTAAATTTTGCATCCAATTCCATATAATTGTATGCTATTTCCTGTATTCTCAAAAGCACACAAGCTCACATATTCCCAAACCAGTCCTTTCCCAAATCATTAATCTATCGTAAGTCATGAATCAGGTCTATGGGGGCAGTATAAATAAGGAGAGAGACCACTGGACTTGGAGCATAAGACTCAAGTTCAAGTTTATTTCTCTTTAAGATCTGGTTAAATGTGGGCAAGTTATTGAAGCCTAAGGAACTCGTTCCTCATCTGTGAATTGGGGCAGTTAAGCACTACTCTCACAAGCTTACTGTGAAGGCCAAATGAGATACTGTACTATTTGCAAAATTATATAAACTGCAGAGGGATAAACCAATACATATACCACTTTGAGGGGGAAAGACAGTAAGGAATTGGGATGGGGACACAATCTAGCTATGTTAGTGGCAAAGTTTTTTTTTTAACAGTTAAGATGGTTAAATTTACATTATGTGTATTTTAGCACAGTTAAGATTTTTTTGTTATACACGTAAATGTATCTACTCTTACTCAAATTCTTTTCCCATTTAGGTTATTACAGAATATTGAGCAGATTTCCCTGTGCTATACAGTAGGTCCTTGCTGGTCATCTATTTTAAAATAACTGTGTGTACACGTCAAACTCCCAATCTATCCCTTCCCCCCACCCTTCCCCCCTGTAACCATAAGTTCGTTCTCTAAGTCTGTGAATCTGTTTCTATTTTGTAAATAAGTTCATTTGGATCATATTTTTAAGATTCTGCTTATAAGCAATATCATGTGATATTTGTCTTCCTCTGTCAGACTTACTTCACCTAGTATGATAATCTCCAGGTCCATCCATGTTGCTGAAAATGGCATTATTTCATTCTTTTTTAATGGCTGAGTAATATTCCATTGTATATATGCACTACTTCTTCTTTATCCATTCATCTGCTGATGGACATATAGGTTGCTTCCACATCTTGGCTATTGTAAGCAGTGCTGCAATGTCTTGACGTGAGAGTGAGACTCACTCTTTGTTTCACCTTTATTTCCACTGAGTGGCCCCTTCAAGTGTCATAGCTTCCCCTGACCTGCAACTTCATCCCTTACATCTGTATACATAATCAAAAACAGGAGGGAAAAAAATTTTTTTTACATTATTGACAGCAATTTTCTATATTCTAGGCATAGAGCTAAGCGTTAGACACATGTCAAATCAATCCATTAGTACTTAGAGCATCCCTATGTGGTAGATATTATAATCCCTAGTTTACAAATAAAGAAACTGTGGTTAGCAAAGGGCAGTACCTTGGCCAAAACCATTGACTAATACATGGTTGATGCAGGATGGCAACCCTGGCAACACCCAACCAAGATATCACTGGGGCAGCAGCATGCAATACGGTGTTCCCAGGAATATAGTTTTCCAGATAACAGAGATAAATGCTTCAAGTGCCAAATGTACTTTGGGGAGAAAACTCCACTTTTTCCCACCACTTCTGAATATGGTCTCTGCTATGAAGATAGCAACAAAATTTTCCTTTTTCCCCTCCTTTTTTGATGGAGAGGCCTTGGAAATTATCTAGACTGTCTAAATTTTCAAATCACATGACTGACACAAAGCTCCTTTGGTTATGATATACATCAACAATTACACCGAGGGCTATAGTGATATGTAGAAGCTTCCCTACACCAAACGATAACACATCACTGTGGTCTATTTCATATTAAGTATCTTTATTTTTTTGTTTGTTTCGTGGTTTTCTTTCTTTTCCCTTACTTTCACGTTGTCAGGCATCACTTTCCCTGGTTATAAACAAAGTGCCTTTCGTTAAACACCCCTTTCACACGTTGAGCTGTGCTGCTTATAATTTGCTACAAGCTAGGCGACCAGGTAACTCTCTAAGATTGGGTGTCCAATAAATTCTGAGCAGGGACTTAAGAGGAACTCTTACAGGTGAACTGCGTAAGATTTTGTGAATATATGCAACCTCCATGTTGGCTTCCCTGATGACTGTCCACTGTATCTTAGATAACTGAGTTTACCAGAGAAATGAATGCCAAATGAGTGAGGAGCTGAATACTTTTAGTGATACACATCCCAAAAGAAGGCATAAGTCAGACTTCCAAATAAATCTATCCCCTCTTCTAGTCCCCCACAGTGATCCTTAGAGCTAGCAAGCTCCACCTGCTTCCTTTACATTACTCTGCCCTGTCTTTTTTATAAGTATAGTCAAATCATCCTTTACCCTTTAACTTCAGTTGTCATTTTCCAGCTGGAAAACAGCAAATTTGATCATTCGAACAGAAACAGCGTCTGTTGCTAATCCCTCAAGCTGGTGTACTGGTTTCTTTTCTTGCAGCCAAACATTCAGTAACATGTGTTTATATGTATACCTTTTCCTTTATATTAGTAATAAGTCAGTCACTAAGGGCTGTCTAATGAGAGAATGCAGTTTTCTGGCCTGATAAGTCCCCAAGCTTCATCACCAAATTCATCTTACGTGTCAGCCATTAAATAGCATGGCATTTTCCTCTCTCACCCATGTGGTATCATTTAATTTCATCTAAATGGAGTTTTCTCTATGGCCATAACCATCATCTTCTTCATTGCCACTACAATCAAGAAGCATTTATTACCTGCTGCAATGCATATGGTGCTATATTCAGTATGGTTCTACAAACTCCACCATCATGGCCCTCACCCATGGGAGGTCGAAAAGTACAATGGGATTATTGAAAATGGTGAAATGTGAGTTCAAGTCCAGACCTCACCACTGAATAGCTGGGTGAGCTGGAGTACTGCATCTTCCTTCTTTGAGCCATGCCTCACCTGAAAATAAGACAAATGAGTTGCATTTTCTCTAAGATCATGTCACACTGTCGTATCAAGTCCTTTTCCAGACTCAGCTGCAGGCATTTCAAGTGGAAGGAAGACCAGCAGAGGAGAAAACTGCTCTGGAACTTTAAGCAGGTGGCTACATCCAGTGAAATAATTAGCCTCTGGGTCTCGGATCAGAGTTGTCTACTCTGAATACCGTTTCTTTCCCTGGTCCTGATTTCTCTGTGTTCTCATTATCTTCTGCCACACTTATTCCACTCTGTGTTTCTGACCTTGGCTCTTCTCCCATTTTCTCCAACTCCTGGTCTTCTTCTCCAGGTGGCAGCCCACACCAAGCCCTCAGCTTCTGTTCTTTTACTTTTCCCAACCACACACAGGAGCAGTGCCCCAATCAGAACATCAGCTTTGAATGGTTTTAGGAGGTAAATCCCGAGCCCCCTGGTTCCCTGTTATGCAGGTTATGTCTGATCCCCTTGAAAGACGGGGATAGAGCCTGCGGGTAGGTTTCCAATGAGCGTCCCAGGAACTGCGGATTGAGGCTCATCAAATAGGGAACAGGAGGAAGAACGCAAAATGATTTCAAAGAGAATAAAGGAGGAAACTCAGAAAACACAGACAAGTCTAGATGGTGATCACAGAGACAGACATGGAAGCAAACACCCCAAAGCCATGCCTGGGCTGGACTGGACACACAGGAACAAATGAGACGTAGGCAGTAGGAAGGAAAGGTACAAGGATTTAATGGGATCCAGAGGGGAGCTCTGTGATTTATGCCCTGAAATGTACCCATGGGTCAGGAGAACCATCACATCCCCTCCCAGCCAGTGCATTAATTAGACTGAGTCAAAAGTCATCAAATCAGATAGGTAGGCTGATATATGGACAGTAGCCAAAAAATCCCTCTAATCATTATAGTTACTTGTATTAGCCATTCATGACTTTGTGCTAACTGCTCGACGTGCATATTTTCTCACGGAACCTGACAAACTACCTTTTTTGTTGTTATTATAGTAAAATATGCATAACATAAAACTTACCATTTTAATCATTTGTAAGTAGGGGCATTAAGCACATTTATAATGTTGTGCAACCATCACCACAATTCATTTCCAAAACTTTTTCATCATCCCAAACAGAAATTCTGTACCTATTAAACAATAACTCCCATTTCTCCTTCCCTCCAACCCCTCCCTAGTCACCACTCTTCTACTTGCTGTCTCTAGGACCCAACCACCTTTTAAGAGTAGCCATATAAGTGGAGTTACATCTTACCACAGGGTGAAATTCTAAAGTTAACACATAAGGCAAAAAAACATAGTCTGCATTCTCACTGGAAATACCTGAGGCAGAAAGGCGCTGTAGTAGTGACAGGAATACCATCTCTCAATAGGTGTGACCCAGCCGGTCTTACCTCCTGCCAATGTTCAGTTGAGTCCCAGAGGAAGTGGCAACGTATACATTAGGATATTATTGTACAAAAGAACATACTGTTTCTTTAAACAGTGAAAACGCTAGGTTTGTTGAGATGCTCATTTCATATGAGGACCTCAGGAATTAAGACCAAATGAAGGAAGAACAAGTTCATTCCTTCCATTTCACATTTACCTGGGGAAATTCATTGAGTAGAATAGTAGATGGGATCATTCTTGCAATTCAAATGATTTTCCTCCTCTGCCCTTACTTTTCAAACAAAATGCATTATGCTGCATTCTTGTCCATTGAGTATGTACGAAATAATTCCTTCCTATGATACCCTCTTTGTAATGATGAGGCTTAGAGAAGTTAAGGAGCTTGCCCAAATCACAAAGCTTTGTAAGTCACTGAATTACTGCCTTTAAGCACTACCCAATGGCTGCCGTCCAAATGGTTCTTTCTTTCAAGCAGAGACTTTTTTTCAATATTAATTTTTTCCTCTTCTTTTTAAAGTTAATCAGGGGGTATATCGACCAGGGAAGCTCCTGAGAGGCACTTTTGAGGGTTACTCTACAATTTCCAATCCATTTTCTCCTAAATCTCTGAATTCTAGGGGCCAGTTGTAAGTTGGTTCCAAATACCACAGAACACATAAACATTTCTCCTCCCTCCTTTCTCCCCCGCAACCCACAATCTACTCACTCTTTGACCTCCCCACAAGAAGCATGACTGCCTTAAATTTAGAGTTTCCCTTTCCATTAAACAATGCACGTGTTTCACCCTAATCATATTTCAGAGATGGAGTCAATCAGACTCTTAGTGAGCTTTTTGCTCACTGCCCCAGGTGAGGAACCGCCTACAAGTACATAAACTGCCAGGGGGACACCATTGATTGGAAGTCAGGAGGTAGAGCTTTCAAGAATGATTTAGGAATGCAGACCACTTTTACTAATTTGAACTAGCAGAGGGGAAGGTCAGGCCAAAACCATGAAAAAAATCTAGATAAGGAAATATTTTTGAAGAAATATTGTTTTACGACTCCCACCCACCATAATTTAAGTTTGTCTCAGAGTTTATCCATTCATCCTTCTGCTGACTAAGAGGCTCTTAAGGATATGCTCTCAGGAATAGATGAGACTAGTTTCTAATTAGCATAATTATTATAAATAAATGTAGATTATTCAAGTGCTCGAAGATAATTTTTTTTGAAGTAACATGTTCGTACCACTAATTTGTAAATATTTCTTGTAAGAAAAGAGTATGCTGAATAAAGGTAAATTTTAGCCAAAAGTAATGTAGTTTCTTCTCTGTATCATAATTAACTTTGGTCCAGTACAGATTAGCCTTGATCAAAATTTCAGTTACGTTATGGCCAAAATAACACAAATAAACATATGATTCATTGAGAAGCAGAATTCATTTTCATAAAATAGTGACTTTTTTCTGGAGGAAAATAAAACAAAAAGAAAGGTGGTTCAAGGCATGGGATGTATATGATACGAAGAGTTGGTAATTACAAAAGGAAAAATCTCCTTTCCAAAGCAAGAATCCTGTCTTAAGCCAAAATGAGAACAATATAAGAGAGTTTAAGCATACTCATTATTTTCCTATTTGGAGAAGTCCTCTCTTTCATATTATTTATTCTGTTTTCAAATGCCACGCTCCAAACATAAAAGTGATTTTTCACTGATGCTCTTCAACTTGGTCAGGCTACCCAAACCCCCTCCCCTTCCTTCCTAAATTTAATTAAAACCAGCATTCCGCCATACTGGAGAGAAACCCTATTTACATAACACAAAGAAAAACAATTTTTAAAAGCCAACATTAATCATGGCTTTAGAGAAAGTCACCATAAATAGGATGTATCTAGCCAAGCAACAAGCTCCAGCCACTTAAGAAAAATACGTCTTTCTGGCCGCAAGGATACAAGTGTTACTCCAGAACTAGCTCTTCTGTCCCCCAAATTCCTTGTTTTCTTCTGAACTGACACGATTTGCCCACCCTGATATAGAATAATGCATATTCAAAGTTGTCTCTTTGTCAGGAATAGAGGAAGGAAAATCAAGTACCTGCTATGTGCCAAGCAAAATGCTCAGGGCTCTGGAGACATTACTTCCCTGGATTGTCCTGGCAGCTCCATGAAGTTGCTTGTTTACTCACCTTGAGCTTCAACTTTTAACCCAGAGAGGTTCTCCTGCCCCAGAGCTCTCTCCTGGCCCACAGAGATTCATGGACATATTTAAGAACCTCAGACATCACTGCCTTCTTCTGCCTTACAAACATACACTTCTTTTTTTTTTTTTTTAACATCTTGATTGGAGTATGATTGCTTTACAATGGTGTGTTAGTTTCTGCTGTATAACAAAGTGAATCAGCTATACATATACATATATCTCCATATCTCCTCCCTCTTGCATCTCCCTCCCACCCTCTCTATCCCACCCCTCTAGGTGGACACAAAGCACCGAGCTGATCTCCCTGTGCTCTGCGGCTGCTTCCCCCTAGCTATCTATTTTACATTTGGGTATACACTTCTTTTGTCATTGTTTTATTTCAACCATTGCACGGAGAAACACTTTCATCAAAATGAATAGAAAAGCACAGAAAGTTTGCCAATGGCAGAAACCTCAAATGGGTGAGCAAAATGGAAAGAAGAGTCCAGATGAATCAAGATTACTCCAGAAGGCTGCTAATGAGCAGGGATCAGAATTAACTATGATGGAAGAATTCACCCAACTCTCTACCTCAGTTTACCTCAAAATATAAAAAGCTAAAGGCCTATACTGTCTGCCCAAAAAGTATGAGAAAAGGTTACAAAATTGCCATACACAACTTTGTCAAAAATAAAAGAAGCAAAATATAAATTATTGAATTTTTGTTATAAGTCAGGCCCTTGTAGAGGAATTTGTATATACTTTCTTACTTAATCTGCACCACAAACAGGTGAGATGGGTATTCTCATCCACATTTTACAGATAATCTAAAGCAAAGAGCGTTTAAACTTTTGACGGAGGTTACACAGCTAATAGCCGGTAGAGCTAGAGTTTAAATCCAATTTTCCTGATTCCATTTCTCCATCTACACCTGCTCTACCTCTCATCAGAAGTGGTCCAGAATAGAATTGTTATGGCCACATCACGGATATACCGTGAGGAGTGGATGGAGTGGCCCAGATTCCGTTGCTGACTCTCATCTATGATTCATGGTTTTGTTTTTTTTTTTTCTTTATGCCTTTTTAAAACTTATTTTATTTCTATTTAGTTTTGGCTGCGTTGAGTCTTCATTGCTGCACGTGGGCTTACTCTAGTTGCGGCGAGACGGGGCTACTTTTCATTGCGGTGCACGGGCTTCTCATTGCGTTGGCTTCTCTTGTTGCAGAGCACAGGCTCTAGGAGTGTGGGCTTCAGGAGTGTGGTGCGTGGGCTCAGTAGTTGTGGCTCGCAAGTTCTAGAGCACAGGCTCAGTATTTGTGGTGCACGGGCTTAGTTGCTCCAAGGTATGTGGGATCTTCCCAGACCAGGGCTCGAACCTGTGTCCCCTGCATTGGCAAGCGGATTCTTAACCACTGCGCCACCAGGGAAGCCCTTTTTTTTTTTTTTTTAATTTTTTTGGTCACGCCATGAGCTTGCAGGATCTTAGTTCACCAACCAGGGATAGAACCCAGGCCCCCTGCAGTGGAAGCACAGAGTCCCAGCCACTGGACTGCCAGGGAATTCCCCTGATTCATGTTTATTTTGACTCCTGAAGTGCTGTGAATATGTTGTCAGCTTCTTTGACTCCTCACTAAATGTAAGCTCCAAAAGGGCAAGGATTGATTGATTGATTGATTGATCCATTGATCTTTTTGTTTACTGACACATCCCAACTCCTGAGGACAGTGCCCCGCACTCTGTAGATGCTCAGTAAGTATTTGTTAAATGGGTGTAGTGAATGAAATCCTGTTCTGGCCTGAGCTCTGAGATGGATGTTCTCTCTGATCATCCAGCTACACATAGGCTGGCTTTACCCTGCCTAATAATGTGAGCTTAGCCAGACAGTTATGTCTCGATAGCTTTGGTGACCAGATGAGTTGGAAAATACCTGCAATTACTACTCCCTGGAGATTATAGAGACACCAATAAGGTGAAAATTGGGAGAAACCCCACTGCATTGCACAGAATCACCCTGGTTGAAGACCAGGCTGCTTGTCTTGATATGTCCTTCTGCCCAGGCCTCATGGATTCAAAGCATTTCTCCATGACCCTTCAGGGACGCTCGGGGGTGTGGGGTGTGGTACAACAGCCAAACCGCTGGGCTTTCTGTCCTACGTCCTCCTGGCCAGTTCCAATTTCAAGTTCAGTACTGACTCTCCCTCACCTTATTTTTGGATGTATATATCTAAGTCCGCTTCTACTCTGCCAGAAGTGCTCTATTTTGCATTTCCAAAGCTCATATTTTTGTGGGGCAAAACCCCACAGGTTTCCTAGTGGAGAGTCTGTGTTGTTCCATCACTTGTTTTTAGTGGGCCCTTTTCATCTCTGTAATTACTGAAAATCAACAGAAAGTCAGGTTCAACAGGCAACCTTGCCAAGTGGCAAGTTGCAGAGTCACAGGTTCACAGCTCACTGACGGTTGAGACTTCAAAGTCCCCTGACAGGCTGGGATGCCTGGATCTGACTATACTGACTGATTAAAGAGGGAGGCAGTAAACAACTTCTGCCAGAGTTGCTTTCTCTTTTTTCCTGCACTTGAATGATTCGCCCTACAGAAGTGCCAGTACTGAGACCCCCTAACTAAAGCCTAGGATGGGCCTTGCATCTTACTCTGAACAGTGCCATAAACCAGACCCAATTGTCTCTGCTATTTCCAAGAACTGCTTGAAAAAAATCTTTTAAAATCTCTTATTTGATACTGGTCTAAATCACATCGGTAACTTAGTCATTATATCTGTGATCACTTGCGTTCTTGATCTCGGCATCAAGTAAGCTATTCCTCAGCAGCCTCCCTCTTTCCCTCTTCCTAAGCTTTCCTACAAATTCCATCAACCTTGTTGTGAATGTTTAAGATGGTTGAAATTCCAGATTCAAGACTGCACTTGTTAATATCCATCAGCAATCTTTGAGCACCATGTTTCCAATGGGATACAATCTTCCCAAAGATGGATGTATATCAAAGATTTATGTACATAAGTGCAAGAACCCGGATGCTGTCTTGGGTAAAGGCACACACATTCTGCCTTATATAAGCATTACACAACTAACTTGGAATCCTATGATACCCTAAACTTAACCTCCTTCACTGATGACCTCTAAGCCTTAGCAATAACAAATTATACCATCTTTGGAGAGCAGCTAAATATCTGGAACCCTGAGCCTCCCCAATCTTCCCTCCAAAATTTAGTCCATTATTTCTGATTCTAGCCATTTCTTTGCTGGTCTCCTCTAATCTTCCTTCTCCCAGGCATGAAATTTCTCCTATTGGTCCTGTGAGAGAGTCCCTTGTCACTTGTTTTCAGACATAACTCTGTATTTGATTATCTCACATTTATCATTTGCCAAACATACATGTGTTTGCAATGAATAGTAGAGGTAAGAAGATCAAAGATACTCAAGTAGAGAGAGGCTGATCTGACATAGGTAACTCTAACATATGGCCATATGTTTTGGTTTTTCCCAACGATGTGCCATGTGGACTTACCACTTCCAGGGTGAAAAACACAATTTATAAACAAAAGCATATGAACAGCTAGTGCTTAACATGGAACCTAGCATACAGTAGGTGCTCGATACTCAATTAATAAATTTATGAATGTCAAAATATTTGACCAAAATTTCAGCCCAAAGTTACATGCTATATTTGTCCAAAGAAGTGGTCACCAAACTTTTTTGATTGGATTCCTAAGCCATACATGTTTGAGCATGCAGCACTATATGTACAACTGGACACAATATGTCATGTTCTTTATAAAGCATATGCAGAGTAATGAAAGTGGAATGGAACTTTTTAAATATATAAATAGAAGTTCTAATATTGGAGCCAATATATTAATTGTTTTAAATAATGAGAACGTCACACCAAAGCTTGAGCCTCAAAATTCATTGTTGGAATTTCGAAATCAATGGAAGAGAAACACATAAGAAATCTAAACTATCAAATTGACTAAACATGTTATATTTTGTTTGGGGCTATTTTAAAGCTAGCATTTATATTATGAGTATGCCTCGAACTCTAGAAATTTTCCTCAAATGAAACAATAAAATAATATTGAGAAATCTTAATTTAGAAAGAACTTGTAAAATGACAAATTTTCTCTATTTCTCTCTACTTTGTTCCTCTCTTTAAGTCATTGATTTTTTTATGAAACAGAAAAGCAAAAAGTAAAACTTTTTTTTTAATTCAGTATTTTTCAAGTATAAGTCAAATTAGTTTTTTTTTAATTTATTTATTATGTATTTATTTTTGGCTATGTTGGGTCTTCGTTTCTGTGCAAGGGCTTTCTCTAGTTGCAGCGAGCGGGGGCCACTCCCTTCACCGCGGTGCGCGGGCCTCTCTCGTTGTGGAGCACAGGCTCCAGACGCACAGGCTCAGTAGTTGTGGCTCAGGGGCCTAGTTGCTCCGCGGCAAGTGGGATCTTCCCAGAGCAGGGCTCAAACCCGTGTCCCCTGCATTGGTAGGCAGATTCTCAACCACTGAGCCACCAGGGAAGCCCCTCAAATTAGTTTTTAATCTTCCTTCAAGCATGGTGGAATTCACAGACAACAGGAATACACAGAGGAAGTAAGATGTCAAAAAAAGAGGAAATTGGCACACCGTCAGAGGTCAGAGGCTGCCAACTATAAATCATTTCCAAAGCCAAACCTCTCAGGGGTCCATTATCCAAATAGTTCAGAACTCCTTAAATCTGTTAGAACTAGAATCACCTTCAAAGTCATCTGGTCCAACACCCCCTTTCTACAGATCAAGGGACCAAACTCCCAAGCAGTTCACGGACACACCTAGTGGTAGAACTAGGACTATAGAACTCACATGCCTGATGCTTATTTTAATTCACTGTGCCATGCTGCCTGAATAGTGACTTGATAAAAAACAAATTGCCTAACTACACATCTTTTCTGCGCCAGGCACTTTTCCAAGTGCGTCACAAGTTTCAGTCTCATTATTCCAACAACTCATTAGTTGGGTTCTATTATTTTACTTTTTCCCTGGCAGCGATTATTTGTTTATCAGCTTTATTGAAGTGTGACTGACAAATAGAATTATAAGATATTTAAAGTGTACATGATGACTTGATATAGATATACATTGTGAAAGGATTCCCATCATCGAGCTAATTAACACCTCTGTCAAATTAGGTTATAGTATTATTCCCTCTTGTAGAGATGAAGAAACTTAGGCATGGGGAGCTTAAGTAACTTGTCAAATATCACATGACAAGTGGCGGAGCCTGGATATTTACTACTGACCTCATCACTTCATTCCTAGGAAAAGAAAGGGAGATTTCCAAATTATACCCAAGTCAAGAGTAAATAAAAACAAGGTGTCAGAAGAGCTATTTTCATTGGCTAAGATACGGCCAAGTTACTTTTATTCCTTTCTGACAGAATAATTTCATTCTCCACTTATTCAGCAAGCATTTCATAGGGACTTTTGTGTGCCTGCAACCGTGCCAGGAGCTGGGGACTCAGAGTGGAGAATTCAGGTAGGCTGTGCTCAGAGGGAGGCTTCCTTTGCTGGCAAAGGCTGAGAAGGACATGACCACAACAACTGTGACCAAGCCGAGCTAGGGCAGAGCAAGCCCAGACTGTGGTGGAGCGCCATGTGCGCTGCTCTGGCCCTCTTCCATTGAACTAGGAGTCCAGAGCAAGACGATACCATCAGGTGACAATAAGACCTGAAAGCCTTCTCCCTTTTCCTCTTCCTCATTGTACAGGAGAAGCTATGCTGGTGCTGAAGCAGGCATAGGTAAGATATTGTTATCACCAGAGATATTCAGACAGACCACCATCCCGGGTCCCTCTGAAGAAAAAAATGGAAGCAGGGTTTTCTCTTGTGGGAAGAGTATTGCCTCTGAACTACTTCTGTCAAGGATTTGGGATTATCTTATATCAAAAAAAAAAAAAAATCTTCTACTCATGGATCAGTGCCAAAAATTCTATCCTTAGCTTTCCCCTATTAACCTCAAAGCTTGATATAAATATCTGAGGTGAGGTGAGGGCTGAAGGTTCTCTTATCAACTATTCAAGTATTCCTTAATTTGAATTTAAGAAGTGTGAAAATATTTCACAAGAGGACGTTAACCTTCTCTTGGTCCCTGGGAACCCAGAGGGAGAAGAAAGTGGATAAAGAAGTATGTTGAGCAGAGAAAACAAGGCACCAAAGACTCTCATGGCCCTCTACACTCAGGACTGACTAGAGTTTTAACACAATGAAAGACATCTGTATCCCAGGGAGGGGAGGACAGGGGAGGTCAGAACACTAGTAGCTGTCCGTAGCAGCAGACCAGCACTGCAGAGCACCTAACAAAACTTGGTAGCTCCAGTAGTTGGCTATTTCTGAAGTTGTTGGGTGTGTGTAATGGTTGCTCTTGTTTTCCCCCAAAGCCACTCAAAGGGAGACCAAAAAATCTGAGTATTGATTAAGGCTTTAATTATTATGCCAAACCATTCATCTTATGTTGGGGAAACGAGAACTCATGGAGATTGAGAGACTTGCCTGTCTCCAGACTCTGAAACCAGCACTCTCCCATGTTATCAGGCTGCCTTCCATAAAACTGACCTTCCATATAACTAGCATGTGTGGCTTTGGGTATGATGAAGACGAGTGAGTGAAAAAGGACCTTCCATTCATGGATCTCTCAAGACCTATAAAAAGGAATTAGAAGTTTTCTTTTACTGTTGAGGATACTGAGGCCCAGAGAGATTAAGTACCTGTTCATGTTCACTGTACATCCAATGAGTAGTAGAGTTGGGGGGAATTTGAACTTTGAGTGTTCCCTTCAACTCAACAGTCCATACTCTGTCTACTATACATACTGCTTCTGATGGGTATCCTTTTGGTTTTCCCATTAGACATTAATTTGGGGCATATTTTTCCTTCTAGGTCACATCTTTAATGAGTTAAATGGAATTTATCAATACTTCATTTTATTTTATTATGATTATCCAATAGATGTAGCCTGTTTTTAAGCAGGATTGTCTAAAGCACTTATATATGTTTTACGTGTTTTCCTCAAAATACCAAGAATTCTAAAATATTTTTAAAATATTTTAAAGCGCCACTGTCACTTTCATACCTAATGATGACCCTGCTGATGGTGGTCATTCACTGTGTCTAGCTACAGCATTGACTGGAACTGCAAGCAGTGAGGAAGACACATATCTGAAGAATCTTGGTGTGTACAGTACTGAGGAAATGACTCAAGGCTCTAGGATGTCACCCATAATCACCACTTTTGAAACAGAAGTTGCAAAATCTGAGGGTGGCACTACTACTGAAATTCTACCACGTCTCCTCCCACTGTCACATCTGCCTGTGTGACACTATCAATCAAGACTTGGATATCACAGCCTGGCTCTGAGCAATAGCATAGTGTAAGCATGATCTTTGATGCCTAGTAGATTCAGAAAGATTAAAGAACAGCATCAAGTTACCTAGACTGTACTCCCTTACTTTCTACAAGCATTTGGCATATTAAAAGAAGGCTAATTCATTGTTTATTTCAAGTAAACTTCATAATCGGCTTCACTAAGGATACTGACCAATAACATTCTGATCTGTAAGGAACACTCGTCCAAACACCTTCTTATGTCAGAATGGGATAAGCCTTTCCCCTGTGTTAAGTGCAGAAAATACTGAAAAATAAAATCAATTCCCCTTCTTTCATTCAACTAGGACAGTCGTTCTGAAACTGTTTCTTTTAGTTCCCAGCACCGATGGCTGTAGCTCAATGGCCACTGGGAGGGGACTAAGGGAAGGACTCTAGGTCTCCCAGCACCTCTAAAGAAGTTTCCTTTGAAAAATGAATATGGGGGAAAGGAGGGATGACTAGGCAGAGCACAGATTATTTTAGGGTGGTGAAACTACCCTGTATGATACTGTGATGGTGGATATATGTCATTACTCATCTGTCCAACCACATGGAATACACAGCACCCAGAGTGAACTCTAACGAAACCATGGACTTTGGGTGATAATGATGTGCCATTGTAGGTAACAATGTAGATTCATCAACTGGAACACTCTTGTTGGGGATGTTGATAATGGGGAAGGTTATGTGGGTATAGGGGTAGGATATATACAAGAAATATCTGTATTTTTCCCTCAATTTTTCTATGAACCTAAAACTGCTCTGAAAAATAAAATCTGTGAATAAAAAAATGAATGTTGCAAACTCCTAACAGTCCTTTGGAGTCTTCACCCCCCTCAGCAGTTAAATTGTACTCTTCTCATGCCTGAATCTCTCCTTTAATGCACTTAACACTGTCCTATATTCATGCCCCTTATGAGGAAGCAGATGTTGGGCTGGCATATGGTGCCCACTCATAAATTTCTCTAACCTTTCCCTGGTGGACAAATCACAGGCAATGATGGGTTCCAGTGACCGGCCTTCTTAGCTTTCCCTGAGGAGCTTGGGAGCTCTGGTCCCATTTGTTCACCTCAGGTGGGTGAGCTAGTGCCGTGGGCATCCATCCACTGACAGCAGACCCAGATGGAGGCAGCAAGAGGCCGGCAGTGTTGATCAGGCTCTGAGAGCCGCACCCAGCATTCCACCTGGGAAAGCCAGGACTGGGGAGCTTGTGGTCCTTTGCAGCCTGCTGGCAGCCACTGGAGGGACTGAGCCAAGGGCTTCAGCTGCCTGGAGAACTCTGAGCTGAGTTGCCCTGAAGAAAGGGGATGAATGGCAGAAAATGGAGCTACTTATTGGTAGATCTCGATGCAACTGCCAACTGATTAGATCATGGAACACCCGGAGGTGTCTATAAAGGTCAGAGGAAGAGAGGCCTCTCCCGACATAAACATCACAGTGTACACTCATTAACCCTTTTCCTTCTGACACAAATGGTCTGCAATGACACAAACGGTCTGATCACCTATGACCCTGTATTTGCACACATCTTGCTTGTAGTTGATTTGCTTCAGTCATGTCTCCTGATCCATACTGCAAACAATGTGAGAACACAAACCACGTGTCCTAAAACTTCCCCTCCCTTCTAAATCACAAGCCTGAGCACATTCTATATGCTCGTAATCAATTATGGACTAAATGACAGCTGGAAGGCCACCACCACGGTCCTTTCTCCCATCAGTAGCAGCAACTAACACTGATGTTGCACCCCATCGTGTTTGTACAGTCACAGTGGATCACCTGCTTTCATGTGCATTGCCTAATTTTCCTATTACACAGAAAATAACACTGAAACTGTTGTTTCAATGATTTGTCAAAAGCCGTAGAGATCTGAAATATAAAAGAAGGATAAAATTCATGTTTCCTGACTTATAGTCCAGTTTTAGCTAGAGTTAACCTGAACTTTAATTCTAGAATAAGACAGCTGCTTTTTCTTTCCAGAGGAATTCAGGCAGGTAAGCAGTCACATTGATGGTACTAGGGTAGTATTAGAAGTGCTCTGGAAATGATGCTCAATGGTGAGTGTGGAGCCCTATCTAACCCTCTGTCCTGACACTCAGCCATACTATTAAGTGCCTCTCTGTTCTAGAAGCTGAACTTGTGCCATCCCACAAGGAGCCTGGTTAATGATGGAGAACTGGAAGTGTACACGTAAAGATAATAAACGTGTCACACATTACATGAAATTTCTAAAAATGTTATATGTTCTGGTATAATGTTATGTCATAATTCTAGTTATTACTTTAAAATGCATATCTCAGAAATAACTAAATTTCCTTGTCAATTGCATTATTATGAACTTTCGTCAGATCTTTAACCATGGTCATTTTTAAGTCTTTTGTCATTTACAGACAGTTCTGGGTGTACTCCGATGCTTTTGCAAAACTGTTCCTATGAAAGGGTTGCATCTTCAAGGAATTCATGGAAAAGACTCTTGACAAGTACAAGTTTCTGGTAACTGACTATACTGCTGAACTGAATGAATAAGCATTTTCAGAACTCTAATGGAAAACTGATGAATTCATAAAACTGCTAACAAAAGATCAAGATAAAAAAATTAATTACATGGGACTGAGTGAACTGATGAGGATGATTATAATTATTGTGACTTTCTGTTTGAATAAAAAAAAATCCCACAAGGACTCAGAGGCAAAAAATATACAAATCAATTTTCACTGCAAAGTAAAGGAGCTGTTACAGTGGAGGATTCCTGGACTGAATGTCAATATTATGACATAGTATGAGTGTGTTTCGTGTTTGGTAATTGCAATCATTGTTGCTTTTGTTGTGGTCATCCATTTACAATGCTTGGTGTCAGTTTATTTATCTCTTGTAAAAATAAAATACAGTGTGTGTGTGTGATAAAAAAAAAAAGGTACAGAATCTATAACTAGATTATCTCAGTTTGAATCCAGTTCTGTCATTTACTATCTGTGAGATATGGGCAAATTACCTCACCTCTCCATTCTTCAGTGTCCTTATTTATAAAAAGTAAGGATAAAATGAGTTAACATATATAAAGCATTAAAGTATTGACTGATACATATTTATGGATAAATAAATGTTATAGAGTCAAAAAAAAATCCAAACAATGGAATATTATTCAGACCTAAATAGAAATGAGCTATCAAGCCATGAAAAACATATGGAGGAAACTTAAATGCAAATACTAAGTGAAAGAAGCCAATGTGAAAAAGCTACATACTGTATGTTTCCAACTACTGTGTATGACATTCTGGAAAAGGCAAAACTACGGAGACAGTAAAAAAAAAAAAAAAAAATCGTGGTTTCTAGGGATGAGAGGGAAGGAAGGGATGAACAGCCAGAGCACATTTAGGCAAGTGAAACAACCCTGTAAGATACAATACTATAATAGTGGGTTCACTGTCAAAACCAATAGAATGTACAACACCAAAAGTAAACTCTAATGTAAACCATGAAAAAATAAAATAAAATAATAAATAAACGTGTCACATGCTAGAATAGTCTGGGCCATCAGTGAGGCCATGAAGGAAGATGCCTCCAGCTCTGACTGACCAATGGGGAAAAGGCATCACAAGGGAGGGGCTGTTAGGCTGAATCTTGCAGGATGGAGAAGGGGCATGAAATAGAGTTACAGGTGAAGGAACAACATAAATAGGAGGTGGGCGTGAAAGAACATGACATTTTTGATGAACTGTGGGTTTCCTCTCACCCGCCACTTTGATATTTTTCCTCTTCATCCATCATTTCTTCCTAAAATTCAATCAGTCAACAAATATGTATTGGGCATAATTTTACACCAGATACTGCCCTTCCCTTGTTTCCTATCCCAATTTCTGGTTACCTCACACCTGTAGAACTGCAACTACTTTTCTGCCTTAGATCACAGCCCCTGGTCATTCAACACTGATTTGTGAGCACGTGTTGATGTGTACTTAAGTGAGAGGCACTCTTTTGGATGCCGTACAAGGTCTAAAACTCCTGTCTTCAAGGAGTTTGAATTCTTGTAAGGAAGACAAGACAGGTATGAAAATAACCATAATTTATGGCATAATATAAGTGCGGCATAAGAGGTGTAAAATGAATTATAGAGATTTGCACAGTGTAATAGAACTCCATTATGACATGGTTCATTAGTACATGCATTTGGATATACCATAAATCAGCTCTCGATTCACACAGAAATAATGAATGGATCAATTAGGAGGAGGATGGTTGTTTTTCAGATGAAGCTGAGATGGCAGAACTAAGACCCAGGCTTCAAGTTCAGCATCATCTTTAATGGCTTCATAGCTCTCCTCAAAATCCAAGACAACCGGATTGTGGCAGCAGACACTGGAAGAGGGAGCTGAGACTTCAAGGTCAAAATCCAGTGAGTCATTACCACAGGCAGGGTCAAAGGAGTATGTGGAATTTTTCTATAATGTCACGCAGGAAGATGGGAGGAATACTGAAGAACCAGACCACCATTTGGGAGGACCATCAGTGCCAAGGTTCAGAGAACCTAGGACACGGTCAAATTCATTCTAGGGCTTACATCACCCCATACATGCTCATGACTTCATTTACCATCTTTTTATAGCCTACCCTGACTTCCTCTGAGACCTAGGTTTATATATATGCCTGCTCAACCCTCCCCGCTGGATATCTATTTCAATATTCCCAAGACTAGTGTCACTCTCCATCCATCTAAACCTGCTCTCTTGTGTTCTTTACTTGTTCCATCATCCACGACTTACCTAGTTATATAGTGAGAAACCCAAGAGGCATTCTGGCCAGTGCTTTTTCCTCCTTCCCCATGGCCAAACTATTACCAAATGATGTAAATTTACCTCTGAATTATCTTTTGATTACATCCATTTTTTACACCTCTGTGGCCACTCCTTTGGTCTAGGAAGGCTGTAGTTGCCTCCTAGCTGGTCCCCCACAGCCATTCTGACTACTCTACAATCTATTTCCCACCCTGCTCTCAGAGTCATCTTTGCAAAATGAAATATGACTATGTCACGCCCCTGGTGATGATATTTCCATTGTTTCCCATTGCTCTGAGAAGAAAACCAAAATAAGTAGCATATGTCAAGAGTCTTGCTTTATCTAATTTAACCTGCCTCTCTAATCTCATTACCCCCATCTTTCTCCCAAGCCTCTTATAATTCAACCACAGTGGGCCCTCCTTGGTATCAAACATGCCAGGCTCCCTCCTTGGTGGGCTGCACCCTGCAGGCCTGCAAGCCTTGTAGTTGCCCAGCCTCGAGACTGAAGAAAGAGCCTGGAGACAGCAACAGAGACAACAATGGTGTTTTGGGCAGGGCGTCTTACACAAAGGGTTTTAGAAGACACCTCACCATGAGAGGTTATTTGGAGAATGGACTCCTGACAGAGATGTTTTATCAGACATTTCAATACATGTAATTATGATCCACGGGTCTGATTGTATCCAGGGTGCTGCTGAACTCAGGTGGTGAGGAGTCACGGGTCCTGGTACTTAACAGGGAGAATAAAAGCAGTCAAGGCATAAGCTGCTAACATTCATTTAACTCTTTCTTCACCTGAGCCCCAAGACCCAGAAAAGATACTTCTTTAGCAGCACCTTGCTACTTTATATAAAAATGATCAACGTTAACTCTAAGAAATTCAAACAATAGAGACCATAATGCATAGGAAAAAATCACACTGCTCAGGGATACTACTGGTAATATCTTGGTTAAACATCCTCCCTAGGGATATATGCAATTTTTATTACATAAATTAAATCACATTTTACATCCACTCATCATGCTCACAAGGGAAATGGTTCTCGACGTTGTCATGACATCATAGGTGTAACGATAGTTGAGGTAACGTTCTAATCTAAGACAAGGAAGTGGTAGATTTTCTAATGATTCTGATTCAAGCCCTCCAAATAATGCAACTTCTAAAGAGACCCAAACTCTTAAAAACGAAACCCACTGAAGTGATATAAGAGATCATAGAAAGGTAGGGAGATTCTGGATGTCACCTGTGGCTGGCCTTCTGTTAACTCCTAGACTGGAAAACCAAGGCTCGCAGAAGAGTGGGGGCAGGTGGTTAAGGAAGGCAGAGACCAGAACAAAGTCCTGTGTGCTTATTCAGTTTGGACATTCCCCATGATTACTGCAGAATTTCAAGGCGAGAAGCTTGAAGTAAGATTAGCAATTCATTAGTGGCAAGTTTGAATAGTCACCGTAGTCACTGTCTAATGAGGCTTTGCGGTCTAAATCTCCACGAAAGAAACAAAACATCTCCATTAGCTGGTGACAAACATCCTTGTGCAGTTCTGGAACTGAAGTTTTGTTGATTGCTCAGACCCTTGAGAGAGGGTTGTGATTCGTATTATGAAAAGAACTAGATTTTTTTTTTAAGGAGATGCAACTCGGTAACTAATTTTTGTCTCTCTCTGCCAGTCTAACCGTTTGAATGTTAATTTAATTTTACAGAATATCATTTATGTAAATGTAATTAGAAGGGAAACATGATCTGGAGATGCATAGCACCAAAGAAAATTTATTACTCCAAGGGGTATTGCTCTAATCATTCAACTGCAATATTGAGTTTCCCCAGATTTAATCTAAAAGCAATAAATTACAAAAGGCTAATGCCCTGTCCAACAACAAGCTGTCACGAACCCAGGTTTCAGGGAGGGAAACCAGAAAGAGAAAGAGAGGGAAAAAAGCCTGAACTTGACTTCAGCAACAGGCTATCAGCAGCTTCACATTTCCTGACATAAAACTCAGGAGAGACAACAGAGCTACGGGGAAAAGAAAAAAAAACTTCATTTCCTAAATGAGAATAAAATGGTGACTTCCAACCCCCTACTGCTTTTCCCGCCAGAAATCTGACCAGGGCTCTTTACTTGCTGCTAAACATTATTATAAATGTTCCAAGTTCAGGGCCCCATGTTCCCCAACAACAGAGGGAGAGGAATCTAGCCAGGATAAAACAGCCCCATCTCTTCACTTTATGGCGAGGCTGTTCTTTTGCAGAGACAAGGAGAAGACCCAGCCTGATTAATGTCAAGGTCCGTATTGCATTCCATTGCGTGCATGCCAGAAAGCCAGTTCTCCCAGGGCACCCTGCCAACACAGATAAGCCAAGCCTGTTAAAAGGAAACACTCTTCAGTCTCCAGCTCTCCTGTCCATGACAAGTGAGAGGTCGTCACTTGAAGAACTTGGGGTTGTAGGTGGTCTCCCTGTTGCATAAGCCCTATACCTGAACTTAAACGTGGATGTGGCTACCTGGTCCTTTAAATGTGCTCAACAACTGCCACGATGGAAAGAGAGGAAAAAAAATCAATCAATCAAACAAACCACCTGGCTCCAAGAAAGAAACCCTTGGTGAGGTGCTTAAAAATTCCATAGGCTGGGTTCCACCAAGGAACGATGAAATTCAGATTTCTGTGTTTAGGAATCAGGTATGGGCATCTTTTCAAAGCTCCCTGCTGGTGATTTTAATGTGCAGTCCACAATGAGGACAGTCCTGGAAAAAGGTTGATGGCCTGCAGTGGGATACCCGTGTTCAGTAGGTCACGGTATCATAGAACCATTCTCATGGATGGGGATTTCTTGGACGGAACAAAGGTGAAGGAGAAAACGTATCTACTCCCAGAGAACAGAGAAACGATTGCAGCTGGCCAGGTAGGCAGCAGTAACTATCAAGTAAAACCACATCATTTCCCGTGATTTTAAAACCTAAATAATAAAAGGCCTTAAGTTGTTGCTACTATTTTCTTTGCCTAAAAAAACATGTTAAATAATATAACCTACCTCATCTTCTGCAAGTCAAGGAGTTTGAACATTATAACCAAAAGGCACTTCTGGGAAAAAAAAAAGCCAAATCCTAAAATAAGTTGCACATTTCTCTCATTACTCAGAAACATCTTGACTCTGTTTGATTGTTTGTTTGTCTTTTGTCCTGGAATTTTGTTCATTGGTTGGGCTGTTTCATTGAAAAAAGGGTGTAGTATCTGAGGCAAATGAATATTTTCAGAGTTCAAAGAGAGAATGGAGGCTATGACTCTATCAGTATTTCCAAATTTTACATATGCAATTAGCGGTACATGAAAGATTTTTAAAATCTTTAGCTTTTTTGTTTTTATTCAAATGTTCAGTTGAAGAAATATAAGTAGCACTTCAAACCTGTGCTTCAATGGAAAATATTTCTTAGAGTAGGACTAAGGAAAATTTGACTTTATTTAAAACAACTTAGGAAAGATATATCTAGTACGGATGGCAAAATTCATGAAAATGGCACATGAATAAAATTTGTCTATAAACACCCTGATTAAATAACAGGAGAGAAAAACTAACTATAACCACTGAGCATTCAGTATTTTCATTATGTTTCCTCTACCACCCCCAAACCCCCCACCACAGACATACACTGCACTATTTGAAAGGATCTGTCTTTATCTTCCTCTCTTCCCCAAATTAGTGAAGATACTTTAGTAGGATTCTTTAAAAGATAAAGTACTTGTTGATGATGATGTTCTGAAGTATTTAAACAATGTAAAAAGGCAATACCTTTATGTCCATTGGTCCAGCACTTACTTCACAGAAAAATCAGCCACAGACTTCAATGATTGACACAAGCTGTCTGGGAATCGATAACTTTTTGCCACAGGAAGACAGATGAGAGGAGAGAGAGAGAGAGAGAGAGATACTCGTTTCTGACTCCATTTCTTGGAACTATGTCTCTGCTGATTCTACTACTCTTTAATTGCACTTGCTAAACAAAACATGCTGATGGGTCAAGCAGAATTAAATTACCCAAACAAGTCAGGTGGAAGAGCATCCTTTGTTACCTGATCTGTGGAGGCTGTGTTTCAAGTCTCTTCTTCCCCACTTGTGAGTACCCTTTTCCTGTCTTAAAAACCATTATATCTCATGTCTCACTAAACTTTTTCTTCCAAATCACACATCTCAAGAGTCTTCAATTAAGTGATTCATTATCACAACCCCCCAGTATTATACTACAAATTTAATCAGCTAATTATTTTTTCACATAGCAGATATTTAATTATTAGTTCTTCTCTTAGGAGTCAACCAAACTACATAAAGATGGGGCATAGTACAACTCATCTTTCCCTACTTGTTTCAAAAGGTGCTACATAAATGCATCAAAAATCAGCAAAAACAAGACAAAATAAACAATATAAACTGGTTTTAACAGTCATATCATGAGGCAATGGTAACAGTTTTCAGCAGCATGGTTGGGTTGCAACAACTCATAGAGAAAAACATAGTTTTTCAAATTTGTCTGGTTCACATATCAGGTCACAGCTGAAAATATAATGTTCTCAACATCACCAACCAATGACACCAAATAATGTCACCAACCAATAACCAACATATCTTTTTCCATTGAAAAACAATTTAGAAGTCACTCATTTCCAGTTACACATAGGATTTTCAAATGAAGTTGCTCAAATATTCCCAACTCTTATAAATTCCCAAGTAACCATACTGCTGAGATAAAATGAAATGCTGATCAATTCTTTAAATAATACAGCAACACAGACCATCTAGTCTTGGAAATGCAGGCCATGTTTTCATATCCCACGTCCCTTTATTTTTAGTTACAGTTATTTGCCTAGATTGTCTAAACTTTGATTTCAGTGTCTCAATTCATTTAGCCTATTGAGATAACCTTTGCTGACTAATGTATAAATTCTCACTATCAACTTACCAAGAGGAGTAAAAAATGGTTGTGGCCTAATAATAAAACGTTTGGGGGGGAAAAAAAAAAGTGGAAGTTAGATTGTCCCTAGAATTAAATTAGGGCAATTGAATAGACTAAAAGGGAAATATCAAGAAGGTACTACAAATGGAAAACACCTGAATAATATAAATAGACTTGGTTGCCTTAAATCCTTTTTGGAATAATGAAGGGTAAACACAAATCCATCTATCCATACTTGTAAACATACAGAGAGGTTCAATAAGTTAGT
The DNA here is from genome assembly GCF_003676395.1 of Aethalodelphis obliquidens. Classification (NCBI taxonomy): domain Eukaryota; kingdom Metazoa; phylum Chordata; class Mammalia; order Artiodactyla; family Delphinidae; genus Aethalodelphis; species Aethalodelphis obliquidens. Next base: position 11,952,197 of record NW_020837984.1, on the reverse strand, counting down.
TGCCCAAGTACACACAGCTAAATACACTAGTAAATACACTAGTTAGTAGTAGATCGGGGATTTGAAACCAGAGAAGTACATCCACCCAAAAACCAAAAGTAATTGAAAAGTTTAAATGAACCATCACAGAGGATGACAGTGGGTCAAGTCCTTAAATGAAGGAGGCCATCCATGTGAAGATCTGGGGATAGAACATTTTAAGCAAAGGAAACTCCCAATGCAAGGACCTGAGGTAGGAAGAGGCTGGAAGTGAAGGTATTGAATAAATGGAGAATCCAGCTGGGCTGGAGCAAGCCCCATTTATCAAGGACATTGTTGTCCAATTGCATTCTAGCACCAGAGATCAGTAATGGCCACATCTTCTAGAAATGTGAGGTGACCACTTTTCATTCCAAAAGGAAAGGAACTTTGATTCTTTTGGCATTTCAGTCGTTAGTGTTTCAGGCAATTACTAGCTGGCTAACATTTGAGCAGGATTGATAGATTCCATTCAGGTCAATGTGTGACTTATGCTTTCCCATCCCAGGAAATTTGCCAAGATCAGTAGGTTATAGGGCAAATAAATGCCACGATATGTCAGAATTTCTTATTCTTTTTGCATTCCTCTGGTCTCCTTGTTTCAGGTGATAGAGCCAGGCTGGGAAGTGGATGGTGTAACCCCTAGCCCAGTGCCGCACATATAGGCACTTAGTAATACTTAGAAACTGGATCAAGGTAATAGCAGCTATTTAAAACATCAAAAATTTCCTCCAAACACTTAATTTACTCAGAAATGAAAAAAAAGTACCAAAAAAGCTGTATTTATTTTATAAACTCTATTGTCTTTTTTGTTCTTGTCCTTCTTTGATTATTGACATACAAAAAAGGCTGTACATATTTAATGAATGATGGGCTTGAAGATAATTATCCACCCATGAAACTGTCACCATCTACAGCTCCATAAACTTAACCATAACCTCTAAAAGTTTTCTCCCTCCTGTCTATTTTCAAATAAGCATAATTAAATGTATTATCTTTTTAAAAGGTGGAATTAGTAAAACAAGGTGAATTGGGGGGGATGGGGTTGGGTGGTGTTTCTCAGGAGCCAAAGAGCCATTTTGGTAGGTTTTTTCCTTCTACCAAGAAGACACATTTTGGTATCATATAAATACAGTCTTAAATCTCAAAATATGGACAAAAGCAAACTAGAAAATCTTTAACTTCATGGTTGATATAGGCAATGTGTTCAATTCAGGTCCATAAGCAAGTTTATCCAAAACTACCTACAATCTAAAAATTCTGCCTGGATTTCTAGAGCTCATTTTACCTGAGCTCAGGAAGCTCAAGTCTAATAAAAAGTTAAAATAATTCTTAAATTCAAGTACAACTGTTAGAGTCTAATCAATCAGTCTTTGTGAGGTTATGAAAGCCGCCATGGGGAATGCATGTGACCCAGGTCTAAGAGTTAATTACTACAACTTCTGCCAAAGATCGCTGTTTTCATTATGCAAGGGCTTTCCTATAGCATAGCCATTTATTACAATTTCTTAATTATTCAATCCAGCAAGGTTTATAATTATAATCCTGCCACTAATGACAAGGAAATATGTAATTCCTTGGGAATCACATTTTTTATCTGATGTTAATTAATGCCCACTGATAAATAGAGACTTAACCATAAAACCCACTTGGTGCTTGAATTTAATCTTTTCATATTCATTGTAAAACTAAAAGGAATCTGCTCCAAAGCAGCCAGGTGAGTCCAATGTGCTAGTTTTATTAACATTCGAACATACAACAGGTTTATTTCTTGGTGTGAACTCCCTCCATAAGTACTATTTGGGGCACAGCACCAGCTCAGAGCTTGAAGAGGCGGGGGGGGGGGGTAAGTCTCATTCTTTTCTTCACCCTAAGAGGCAGCTCTCTGTCAAGATTTCAACATTTTTAAATGTTGAAAAGCATGCACACTCTTAAGGTGCACTTTTTCCCTGGCTCATTATGTAAATTATATTCATGTAATGCATCACTTGGGTATTCAAGTGCAAGCCCGTGGTGTCTAATACATGTCCTCCTTGTCAGGAGCAACAGCACTGTACATTTTCAGTAAAGATAACTGTTGAGGGGAAAGAAAAAGAATAACTGCTGTTTTCAATCAGAACTTATAGAAAGTGCCCTTAGTCCAGAAAAGATGTGATGCCAGGCTAAGGCTGTAAAATACATTTCTGACCTTATTAGCCAGGCTCCTGTGTTAAATATAGTGGCTATAATAGAATTTGTATGCCCTAGTTTCTGACAGGTTGAATGTTGCTTAGTGATCCAGGAATGGAAACTGGCGGCCTGCATTCAAAGGAGATCATAGATTACAGACATTTCCTGGGTATTGCAACAAAAGGATGCTGTTACAATGGCTCCCAAAAAGAGAGACAGACTCCTACTGCCTGTAATTGGAAGGGGGCTGTATTTGTTATCTGTTACTGTGTTATGAATGACTCCAAAACTATTTCTTTATCTTGAAACTGTTTATTTATCTGTGTGCTGGGAATCTGGGCTGGCTCAGTGGGTTCCTCGACTTCAACGTCTCTCACAGGCTGTAATCAAGGGGTCAGCCAAGACTGTGGTCATCTCAAGGCTCAACAGGGGAAGGATCCTATCGTGTGTGTTAGAAGTGAGTCACTAGGCTCAGCCCACAGGCAAGGGGTCAGGAACATACAAGAGTGTGAATACCAGGAGGCAGGGATCACCGGAAGCTATTTTACAAGTCTTCCTACCAAAAGAACTGAGGTTTCTCAGGTACCCAAAATATCCTTCCCCTATTATTATGACATACTTATCATGGCACCTAGTGAAACCTACAAGCCAACAAAATGAAATGGAAGCACTTTGGATCTCCTCCTACAACATGGTGACTGGCAGGAAATTTAGTGATGTTATTCACAGGAAGTGCACGGCATAGTGCAAAAAATGAACTTATTTTCAATTCCAAATATAAGCAAAAAAATATTCTTTCTGGAAAAAATAGGTGTTAATGTGCTTTTCCTTCATATCTCCAATACACACAAAGCCTCTTCCAACAGTCCAGAGGAGACCCTCAACCCAGCAATGGAGATGGGAGACATAGCAGCACAGCTGAGAGAGCTAGGGAGCTGCAGCACCCTGGAGCCAGCCACAACCAGTGTTGCACAGAACATAGTGGATGGAAGCAAAGCCTTCAATGAAAATCACTTGATGAACACTCTGAGCTGACGACTCTACTCTTGTCAAGGGCCTAAGCAAGAATAACATTTAACAATAAAGCCACTAAAACCAGAAGCAGACCTTGCCCAAGCAAGAAACACAAGTGATGTGTGATAGCGGCCATGTTTAGGGAATAAAGGAGAATATAGAGCAGATCAGGAACATTCCTTTGGCCACGCTGATAAAAAGTTATCACTAACCTTCAATGGTGAGGAACTGGAATATTGTCACCAACATCCACCATGTGTTTGTTACATTTTGTGAAGAGATGGGTAGGATTTTCTGATGGATGATTTTTGAGCTTTCTCTGGCTTGCCTGACAATGCCCTAACTAGGACTGATGGCTTCCTTCTTTGGGGAAAGATATGAGGCTGCAACTTCCCATGGGTTCATGAGGTACTACTCAGAATCACTTCCCAAGTGACCAGAAATTCTAAGATTTCCAGATGCTGGACATCTGTATTTCTTCAGAACACCCTTAACGATTTTGGTTCTAAGCCAAGACTTCTTTGAGCAAAGCAAGCCCAATGTGCTTATTTCCCCTCAAGTCTGCTCTCACAATTGCCTTATAAAAAGGAATACTAGCAGGGCTGAGGTTCCTTGAAGGGAGGAATAGCCTCATAGTACACCCCGTGGTGTACTGCCCAAGCACACTGTCCTGCAAGATGAGCAGAGAACTGAAGACCTCCACGTCTGCTGACCCTTCTTCCCCTAAGGTCCAGCTGCACCAAGCGATGTTGCTAGTGTCCCCCTGAGAACTTTGCCCCAAGTAAGTGTATGTGTATCAATACCTTTAGAAAATACCATATTATTTTTGTTATAGAGTGAGTCTGGAAATAGCTAAGAATCATAATAGAGAAATCTATGTCTCCAGTGTGGAAACTAACTATGAGAATGAATGTTTCAGTGCTCAAAATCGACAACATCTGGTAAGTCACATATTTCATGAAATGCAATCTTAACCAGGCTTATTGAAGCCTGTGTGTTTTGTGTATAACACTGAAATTTTATCATCGGTCATTTATTGATTTAGTTCTTTTTTGAATCATTAAAGCTTGAAGGTTGTCTTAGCCCAGATTCCACAAGAAGCAAAATCTAAGAAAGTGGCCATGTGTGAGGAGTTTATTTGGGAACATGATCCCAGGGAACCAGAATGAAACGGGAGGAGAGAAAGGCTGAGCTAGGACATCACCATGGTGATGGGTTGCTCACTCCTGAGGGATCATCTGAGAAGCAGAATGAAATGCACCTCCAAATGTTCCTGGGGTAGAAAAGGGGACAAAGGAAGAAGCATTTTCCCATTGACTTCCATTCCTCATTGGTGAACCTTTCTCCCATCCTGGATTTAATTCTTCCTACTTCTAGGTTGCACAGTCTTGGGCATAAAGTGAGTTCCTAAAGCATCCCATGCAGTAGTACCAATAAAGAAGCTTCCTGTCTGCCAGAAGCAAGAGGTGTATAGCACTGGCCTGAAGCAAGGCTGTACCTACTGGAAACTGGCTGGAGCCTGCACAGAACTATTGTTTGCACTAGTGGCTGACCTAGGATTTGGGGATGGCTTAGAGAATCAGAAATGGTGCTTAAGCGTTATCTATTAAAAAGACTTTCAGATGGAAAATTCTTTTGGAAACACCATCAACCTCAGAGAGCTAACACCTCAAGTGCATAATAGCTAGTTTCCTAGTGGAAATTCAGAGATAGTACTGAAGCTATGAGACACAATTTCCATCTTCGAACCATCTTGAGCTTGTAGGTTTCACTAGGTGTCATAATATGGTCTCACTGGAGTGGAGGAATATTTAGGAATATTTTGGCCCCTGAGATACCTCAGTTTCTGTGGTAATATGCCTTTAAAATAGCTCCCCCAAACTCCCACCTCATGGTATTCATGCCCTTGTGTAATCTTCTCTCCTTGTTTATGGGCTGGACCTACAGTGATTTGCTTCTAATGCAAAACAGAAGTCATAGAACACTGAGTCTAAAAATTATTTTATTTAAAAATTTCTTTAGGCCTGACCCTATGAGAATGTAAGCTCCAGGAAGGCACAGTTTGGCCAACAATCCTATCACAAGCCACGGGATAGTGTTTGGCACATAAGAGATGCTCAATGAGCATTTGTTGACTGAATACAATTGGATGAAGAGGGAGAGAGGAAGAGAGTGGTGGCCAGTATTTAAATCAAGGAAGGATCAAGCCTGATTTATTTTTGAGTGGTGGCATGAGTAATCAGGACTTTTCCTAACAACCAGAATGAGAAGAGGCTACAAATCCCCACATTACACTGGAAAGATGGTGGGACGAGTACTCAGAAAACCTACTAGCTCTTTGGCTAAACTCCTTTGCGCTTTACTGTTTTGTTTTGTTTTGTTTTCTTTCTGTCAAAGGGAAGAGTAATAATCATGATCTTGCAAAATTAGGAGAACGATTGTTTGTACACAAAAGCGTTTGCAAATTCACAGAGCACTGAGCAAATATTTGTTGCTATTTGTCCTGCCTCCTTGGGTACTTACCTACAAGGTGTCATCCCTCTCCTTTGAGTTAGAGCCATAGAAAAAATTCCAAAGTCCCAGGATGCGTGCCTCTCTTTTCCCTATCTTCCAAATGAAATAGTTTGGCTTTTCACTTGGTGAAATTCAAGTTAGAAGCCAAGGTGAAACCGACGTAGAAACAGAGGTGAGAACAAAGGGAAAGGAACCCAGATGGAAGCAAATATAACTTGCCATGAGGACTTAACATGAAGACTTAAAATGTTGCCAAGAACAAGAATGTGATACTTTCTCATATGACACATTTATTGATTGATTTCTTTTTGATGTGGTTTGATGGAGCCTGAAAGAGAACATGAGAACCTTTCCACCCAAGTTCTAGAATGTCCGGTATTGGCTTAGGACTTCACATTCCTCTTTGGTTCCCATGGATTCACTCAGCTCTGGTAAACCCAATCTCTTTCCAGAAAGCAGGCCTGTAGAACTGAAGGGCCTGAAGAGAGCTATCAGCACAATGTCTTGGAGGGAATCTCTTGAACAGCAGTAGGAAGAAGGCAGTTCATTTTGGAGTAAGTGGGAATAGAATTGGGAATAGGAGATGTGGGTCAGCCAGCAATCTCATAAGTCCGTGTCCTCAGAGATGCTCAGCTTTGAATGGCAGGATTATATCAGCTGCTCAATTATTGAAATATAGCTGTTCTGCTTGGTAAGAACATGCTACCACCTGAGGGTCCACCTCCTGCCCTGGACACTCTGGCCACTCCCCCAAAAGTCTACTCTGTTGAACAGCCCCACAATCCAACAATTGGGTGGTTAGTGCCTGGCTCAGCATAGCACCTCCTGGACCATGCCTTAGTGGAAAGATCTGCTTTTGAACTTGCACCAGTTGCTCAGGCTGCCCTCTATCTGTGTTAAAGATGGCTAATACTGCTCCTGACTGTGCCATTCTACACTTCCTTCCCATCCTCGTTTCTACTCTTTGAACATATGTGCACACATGTGCTTGTGCACACAAATAGCTACACTCACTGTGCGCCAACTTCAACAACTGCCCCCTGCTCTTCATTCTGTTAGCATTTAACTCTCACCCTGGGGTTCAGCTTCTGAGTCTCTCCTTTGTTGTAATGATGGCAGAGGCTGCAAAGGGTGACTCACTGCATTGATGCATTTCCCCCATGTATGCCTTATACCAAATTACTCCAATATTTCTGGAAATATTTAACATTTACCAACTGTTTAATTTCTGCTGCATGCCGAAGTCTTTGTAAACCTCACTTTTCTAGTATGTGAAATGATACTAATGATATCTAGCTCACAAATTTCCTACGAGGAATAGGTAAGACAATGTGTGCAATGGATTAGCTTAGTGCCTGCACATGGTAATTACAATAAATGACAGCTATTGCTATCATGGTATTTATTATTAAAGTTTTTATCATTAGGTTTTTGAGTTTGAGTCCCCATTTCCTTCCAGTGAACCCATCACATTTTCAAAATGGTGTCTATAGCAAAGGACAATAAGAAAATGTTTCTTCACTTCTTTTGTTGCTTATTCTCACTTTAGTTTAATTTGTAAAGAAAAGGAGAGAGGTAAGTATTCTTAGAAGTATTGGGTTAAATTTAAACTAACTTAGCAGCTCACATTCATAGAAAATGAAATAAGCTAAGACTCTTTAAAATATATTCCTTCACAATTAAACCTCAACTAACAATTAAAATAATTCCAAGAGTTTCAATTAAGGAGCAAGAGTATTCAAGGTACACTCTCCTTTCTGGAAGGTCAGTACAGATTTTTCTTGCACCTCTTTGTGCAACAGAAAGGGCATGTATGACACACATTACACTTCCAGGGAGGACATTATGAAAATCTAAACTACATCCAAAGTATATTTTACTCGTAATAATTAGAACTGGATGAACAGCTAGAAAAAAAAAAATGAACCTGCTCAAACTAAATTGGTTCAGCTCTAACTGATCTAATGCAGTTTTCTGAAGAATAATTGATATTATATAATCGTAACTGCCAGTTTATGTCACAAAAGTGACATTTGACACTTTCCTGCTAACCATCCTAACTTCATCGATCAAAACATCACTTGTGTAATGACATTTCACCAGTCAGCTTAACATCATAAATTATGACATCACCTCTTTTATGAAACTAGAAGATTGAAGAAAAGAGACTGGGAAGACATTCCTATTGAAAACCAGCATTCATCTTTGATTTGTATTTTCAGAATCTTTTATGTTCTAATCATGTTGCCAGAATGCTTATTAGTCAGTGAGTATATTAGGAAAGAAAGAAAGAAAAAAGGAAAGAAAGGAAGGGAGGAAGTAAGGGAAGGAAGGAAGGGAGGAAGGGAGGAAGGAAGGAAGGAGGGAAGGAAGGAAGAAAGAAAGAAAGAAAGAACGAGAAAGAGAGAGAGAAATCTCATGAAATTATACTGGAAGTCAAAAACAAATAATACATTTTCTAGCTCCCCTTAGTTATTGTTTCACATCCCTGGATGGTGATAACAAGATTTTATTTCACAACTGAACTGTGAAATGGCTATTCTTGGAAATCCCTGGAAAATAGGAAACAGGAAAGAAATTTTTGACTTTTGGTTTGAATATGGAAGAGTATATTCGTGTCTGACCAAACACATTTAAAAACAATTTATATGTCAAGAAGGTTACATATTACCTATAGGACTTCCAAAAGCTAACTACTTGTTTTTCACCTGAAGCTTATAAGTATGTGCTATAGAAAATATGACAGGAACTAGATCTAAGATGGAAGACCTTAATCCCAAAAAAGTAACATTCATTTTTGCGCATCTGAAATACTGGATTTGGGGAGAATTCAAATGGTGGAGGAGTAATATGTAGAGATCACCTTCCACCCCACAAATACATCAGAAATACATCTACATGTGGAACAACTCGTACAGAACACCTACTGAACGCTGGCAGAAGACCTCAGGCTTCCCAAAAGGCAAGAAACTCTCCACGTACCCGGGTAGGGCAAAAGAAAAAACAGAGACAAAAGAATAGAAGTGGGGTCTGCACATCCGGGAGGGAGCTGATGAGAAAATGAGAAAACAGAGAAACACACAGCAGATGACGGAGCAAGGTAAATGCCTACTAGACCAAACAAATGAAGAGGAAATAGGCAGTCTACCTGAAAAAGAATTCAGAATAATGAGAGTAAAGATGATCCAAAATCTTGGAAATAGAATGGAGAAAAAACAAGAAACATTTAACAAGGACCTAGAAGAACTAAACACCAAACAATGATGAACAACACAATAAATGAAATTTAAAATTCTCAAGAAGGAATCAATAGCAGAAAAACTGAGGCAGAAGAATGGATAAGTGACCTGGAGGATAAAATAGTGGAAATAACTACCACAGAGCAAAATAAAGAAAAAAGAATGAAAAGAACTGAGGACAGTCTTAGAGACCTCTGGGACAACATTAAACGCACCAACATTCAAACTACAGGGGTCCCAGAAGAAGAAGAGAAAAAAAAAGGGACTGAGAAAATATTTGAAGCGATTATAGTTGAAAACTTCCCTAATATTGGAAAGGAAATAATCAAGTCCAGGAAGTACAAAGAGACCCATACAGGATAAATCCAAGGAGAAACACGCAAAGACACATATTAATCAAACTATCAAAAATTAAATACAAAGAAAAAATATTAAAAGCAGAAGGGAAAAGCAACAAATAACATACAAGGGAATCCCCATCAGGTTAACAGCTGATCTTTCAGCAGAAACTCTGCAAGCCACAAGAGAGTGGCAGGACATATTTAAAGAGATGAAAGGGGAAAACCTACAACCAAGATTACTCTACCCAGCAAGGATCTCATTCAGATTCAATGGAGAAATTAAACCCTTTACAGACAGACAAAAGGTAAGAGAATTCACCACCACCAAACCAGCTTTACAACAAATGCTAAAGGAACTTCTCTAGGCAGGAAACACAAGAAAAGGAAAAGACCTACAACAACAAACCCAAAACAATTAGGCAAATGGTAATAGGAACATACATTTCGATAATTACCTTAAATGTAAATGGATTAAATGCTCCAACCAAAAGACATAGACTGGCTGAATGGATATAAAAACAAGACCCGTATATATGTTGCCTACAAGAGACCCACTTCAGACCTAGGGACACATACAGACTGAAAGTGAGGGGATGGAAAAAGATATTCCATGCAAATAGAAATCAAAAGAAACTGGAGTAGCAATTCTCATATCAGACAAAATAGACTAAAATAAAGACTGTTACAAGAGACAAAGAAGGACACTAAATAATGATCAAGGGATCAATCCAAGAAGAAGATATGACAATTATAAATATATATGCTCTCAACATAGGAGGACCTCTATACATAAGGCAATTACTAACAGTCATAAGAGGGGAAATCGACAGAAACAAATCATACTACAGGACTGTAACACCCCACTTTCAACAATGGAAAGATCATCCAAAATGAAAATAAATAAGGAAACATAAGCTTTAAATGATACATTAAACAAGATGGACTTAATTGATATTTCTACGTCATTCCATCCAAAAACAACAGAATACGCTTTCTTCTCAAGTGCTCATGGAACATTCTCCAGGAAAGATCATACCTTGGGTCACAAATCAAGCCTTCATAGGTTTAAGAAAATTTAAATCATATCAACTATCGTTTCCTACCACAATGCTATGAGACTAGACATCAATTACAGGAAAAAAATCTGTAAAAATTACAAACACATGGAGGCTAAACAATACATTACTAAATAACGGAGAGATCACTGAAGAAATCAAAGAGGAAATCAAAAAATACCTAGAAACAAATGACAATGAAAACACGACAACCCAAATCTATGGGATGCAGCAAAAGCAGTTCTAAGAGGGAAGTTTATAGCAATACAATCTTACCTCAAGAAACAGGAAACATGGCAAATAAACAGCCTAACCTTACACTTAAAGCAATTAGAGAAAGAAGAACAAAACAACCCCAAAGCTAGCAGAAGGAAAGAAATCATAAAGATCAGATCAGAAATAAATAAGAAATTAAGGAAACAATTGCAAAGATCAATAAAACTAAAAGCTGGTTCTTTGAGAAGATAAACAAAATTGATATACCACTAGCAAGACTCATCAAGAAAAAAAGGGAGAAGACTCAAATCCACAGAATTAGACATGAAAAAGGAGAAGTAACAACTGATGCTGCAGAAATACAAAGAATCATGAGAGGTTACTACAAGCAACTATATGCCCATAAAATGGACAACCTGGAAGAAATGGACAAATTCTTAGAAAAGCACAACCTTCTGAGACTGAACCAGGAAGAAATAGAAAATATAAACAGAGCAATCACAAGCACTGAAATAGAGACTGTGATTAAAAATCTTCCTTTTCACAGAACTAGAACAAAAAATTTCACAATTTGTATGGAAACACAAAAGACCCCGAATAGCCAAAGCAATCTTGAGAACGAAAGAAGGAACTGGAGGAATCAGGCTCCCTGACTTCAGACTATACTACAAAGCTACTGTCATCAAGACGGTATGGTACTGGCACAAAAACAGAAAGATAGATCAATGGAACAGGATAGAAAGCCCAGAGATAAACCCATGCACATATGGACACCTTATCTTTGATAAAGGTGGCAGTAATGTACAATGGAGAAAGGACAGCCTCTTCAATAAGTGGTGCTGGGAAAACTGGACAGGTACATGTAAAAGTATGAGATTAGATCACTCCCTAACACCATACACAAAAATAAGCTCAAAATGGATTAAAGACCTAAATGTAAGGCCAGAAACTATCAAACTCTTAGAGGAAAACATAGGCAGAACACTCTATGACATAAATCAAAGCAAGATCTTTTCTGACCCACCTCCTAGAGTAATGGAAATAAAAACAAAAATAAACAAATGGGACCTAATGAAACTTCAAAGCTTTTGCACAGCAAAGGAAACCATAAACAAGACCAAAAGACAACCCTCAGAATGGGAGAAAATATTTGCAAATGAAGCAACCGACAAAGGATTAATCTCCAAAATTTACAAGCAGCTCATGCAGCTCAATAACAAGAAAACAAACAACCCAATCCAAAAATGGGCAGAAGACCTAAATAGACATTTCTCCAAAGAAGATATACAGACTGCCAACAAACACATGAAAGAATGCTCAACATCATTAATCATTAGAGAAATGCAAATCAAAACTACAATGAGATATCATCTCACACCAGTCAGAATGGCCATCATCAAAAAATCTAGAAACAATAAATGCTGGAGAGGGTGTGGAGAAAAGGGAACCCTCTTGCACTGCTGGTGGGAATGTGAATTGGTTCAGCCACTATGGAGAACAGTATGGAGGTTCCTTAAAAAACTACAAATAGAACTACCATATGACCCAGCAATCCCACTACTGGGCATATACCCTGAGGAAACCAAAATTCAAAAAGAGTCATGTACCAAAATGTTCATTGCAGCTCTATTTACAATAGCCCGGAGATGGAAACAACCTAAGTGCCCATCATCGGATGAATGGATAAAGAAGATGTGGCACATATATACAATGGAATATTACTCAGCCATAAAAAGAAACGAAATTGAGCTATTTGTAATGAGGTGGATAGACCTAGAGTCTGTCATACAGAGTGAAGTAAGTCAGAAAGAAAAAGACAAATACCGTATGCTAACACATATATATGGAATTTAAGAAAAAAATGTCATGAAGAACCTAGGGGTAAAGCAGGAATAAAGACGCAGACCTCTTAGAGAACGGACTTGAGGTTATGGGGAGGGGGAAGGGTGAGCTGTGACAGGGCGAGAGAGAGTCATGGGCATATACACAC